>NC_134360.1:21588440-21593440 GCF_048569485.1 Anomaloglossus baeobatrachus
ATCCCTCTATCTATCTATCCCTCTATCCCTCTATCTATCCCTCTATCCCTCTATCTATCCCTCTATCTATCCCTCTATCTATCCCTCTATCTATCCCTCTATCTATCCCTCTATCTATCCCTGTATCTATCCCTGTATCTATCCCTGTATCTATCCCTGTATCTATCCCTCTATCTATCTATCTATCCCTCTATCTATCTATCTATCTATCTATATCTATCTATCTATCTATATCTATCTATCTATCCCTCTATCTATCCCTCTATCTATCCCTCTATCTATCCCTCTATCTATCCCTCTATCTATCCCTCTATCTATCCCTCTATCTATCCCTCTATCTATCCCTCTATCTATCCCTCTATCTATCCCTCTATCTATCTATCCCTCTATCTATCTATCCCTCTATCTATCTATCCCTCTATCTATCTATCCCTCTATCTATCTATCCCTCTATCTATCTATCCCTCTATCTATCTATCCCTCTATCTATCTATCCCTCTATCTATCTATCTATCCCTCCATCTATCTATCCCTCTATCTATCTATCCCTCTATCTATCTATCCATCTATCTATCTATCTATCTATCCCTCTATCTATCTATCTATCTATCCCTCTATCTATCTATCCCTCTATCCCTCTATCTATCTATCCCTCTATCTATCTATCTATCTATCTATCTATCTATCCCTCTATCCCTCTATCTATCCCTCTATCTATCCCTCTATCTATCTATCTATCCCTCTATCTATCTATCTATATCTATCTATATCTATCTATCTATCCCTCTATCTATCCCTCTATCTATCCCTCTATCTATCCCTCTATCTATCCCTCTATCTATCCCTCTATCTATCCCTCTATCTATCCCTCTATCTATCCCTCTATCTATCCCTCTATATATCTATCCCTCTATCTATCTATCCCTCTATCTATCTATCCCTCTATCTATCCCTCTATCTATCCCTCTATCTATCCCTCTATCTATCTATCCCTCTATCTATCTATCCCTCTATCCCTCTATCTATCCCTCTATCCCTCTATCTATCCCTCTATCTATCCCTCTATCTATCTATCTATCCCTCTATCTATCCCTCTATCTATCCCTCTATCTATCTATCCCTCTATCTATCTATCCCTCTATCCCTCTATCTATCCCTCTATCCCTCTATCTATCCCTCTATCTATCCCTCTATCTATCTATCTATCCCTCTATCTATCCCTCTATCTATCCCTCTATCTATCTATCCCTCTATCTATCTATCCCTCTATCCCTCTATCTATCCCTCTATCCCTCTATCTATCCCTCTATCTATCCCTCTATCTATCTATCTATCCCTCTATCTATCTATCTATATCTATCTATATCTATCTATCTATCCCTCTATCTATCCCTCTATCTATCCCTCTATCTATCCCTCTATCTATCCCTCTATCTATCCCTCTATCTATCCCTCTATCTATCCCTCTATCTATCCCTCTATCTATCCCTCTATCTATCTATCCCTCTATCTATCTATCCCTCTATCTATCTATCCCTCTATCTATCTATCCCTCTATCTATCTATCCCTCTATCTATCTATCCCTCTATCTATCTATCCCTCTATCCCTCTATCTATCTATCCCTCTATCCCTCTATCTATCTATCCCTCTATCCCTCTATCTATCTATCCCTCTATCCCTCTATCTATCTATCCTTCTATCTATCTATCTATCCCTCTATCTATCTATCTATCTATCCCTCTATCTATCTATCTATCTATCTATCCCTCTATCTATCTATCTATCCCTCTATCTATCTATCTATCCCTCCATCTATCTATCCCTCTATCCCTCTATCTATCTATCCCTCTATCCCTCTATCTATCCCTCTATCTATCTATCTATCCCTCTATCTATCCCTCTATCTATCTATCTATCCCTCTATCTATCTATCCCTCTATCTATCTATCCCTCCATCTATCTATCCCTCTATCTATCTATCCCTCTATCCCTCTATCTATCCCTCTATCTATCTATCCCTCTATCTATCTATCTATCTATCCCTCCATCTATCTATCCCTCTATCTATCTATCCCTCTATCCCTCTATCTATCCCTCTATCTATCTATCTATCCCTCTATCTATCTATCTATCCCTCCATCTATCTATCCCTCTATCTATCCCTCTATCTATCTATCCCTCTATCCCTCTATCTATCTATCCCTCTATCCCTCTATCTATCCCTCTATCTATCTATCTATCTATCCCTCCATCTATCTATCCCTCTATCCCTCTATCTATCTATCCCTCTATCCCTCTATCTATCCCTCTATCTATCTATCTATCTATCTATCTATCTATCCCTCTATCTATCTATCTATCCCTCTATCCCTCTATCTATCTATCTATCCCTCTATCTATCTATCTATCTATCTATCTATCCCTCTATCTATCTATCTATCTATCCCTCTATCTATCTATCTATCTATCCCTCCATCTATCTATCCCTCTATCTATCTATCCCTCTATCCCTCTATCTATCTATCCCTCTATCCCTCTATCTATCCCTCTATCTATCTATCTATCTATCCCTCTATCTATCTATCTATCCCTCTATCCCTCTATCTATCTATCTATCCCTCTATCTATCTATCTATCTATCTATCTATCTATCTATCTATCTATCCCTCTATCTATCTATCTATCTATCCCTCTATCCCTCTATCTATCCCTCTATCTATCTATCTATCCCTCCATCTATCTATCCCTCTATCCCTCTATCTATCTATCCCTCTATCCCTCTATCTATCCCTCTATATATCTATCTATCTATCCCTCTATCTATCTATCTATCCCTCTATCCCTCTATCTATCTATCTATCCCTCTATCTATCTATCTATCTATCTATCCCTCTATCTATCTATCTATCTATCTATCCCTCTATCTATCTATCTATCTATCCCTCCATCTATCTATCCCTCTATCTATCTATCCCTCTATCCCTCTATCTATCTATCCCTCTATCCCTCTATCTATCCCTCTATCTATCTATCTATCTATCCCTCTATCTATCTATCTATCCCTCTATCCCTCTATCTATCTATCTATCCCTCTATCTATCTATCTATCTATCTATCTATCTATCCCTCTATCTATCTATCTATCTATCCCTCTATCTATCCCTCTATCTATCATCTCAGATCCATTGATCTTCTATCTATTGGTCTTATATTTATTGGTCATCTCTAGCTCTCTTACTAACCATCTCTTGACCGTACTTATCCTCTGTTTCAGGGCCGCTCTCGTCCCCCGTCTGCCTCTGGGCCGCCCTCGTCCCCCGTCTGCCTCTGGGCCGCCCTCGTCCCCCGTCTGCCTCTGGGCCGCCCTCGTCCCCCGTCTGCCTCTGGGTCGCCCTCGTCCCCCGTCTGCCTCTGGGCCGCCCTCGTCCCCCGTCTGCCTCTGGGCCGCCCTCGTCCCCCGTCTGCCTCTGGGCCGCCCTCGTCCCCCGTCTGCCTCTGGGCCGCCCTCGTCCCCCGTCTGCCTCTGGGCCGCCCTCGTCCCCCGTCTGCCTCTGGGCCGCCCTCGTCCCCCGTCTGCCTCTGGGCCGCCCTCGTCCCCCGTCTGCCTCTGGGCCGCCCTCGTCCCCCGTCTGCCTCTGGGCCGCCCTCGTCCCCCGTCTGCCTCTGGGCCGCCCTCGTCCCCCGTCTGCCTCTGGGCCGCCCTCGTCCCCCGTCTGCCTCTGGGCCGCCCTCGTCCCCCGTCTGCCTCTGGGCCGCCCTCGTCCCCCGTCTGCCTCTGGGCCGCCCTCGTCCCCCGTCTGCCTCTGGGCCGCCCTCGTCCCCCGTCTGCCTCTGGGCCGCCCTCGTCCCCCGTCTGCCTCTGGGCCGCCCTCGTCCCCCGTCTGCCTCTGGGCCGCCCTCGTCCCCCGTCTGCCTCTGGGCCGCCCTCGTCCCCCGTCTGCCTCTGGGCCGCCCTCGTCCCCCGTCTGCCTCTGGGCCGCCCTCGTCCCCCCGTCTGCCTCTGGCAGTCATTTTTTTTATTTTCTTCATCTTGTCCCAAACGCAATGAAGACTTTTCATATCCACAGCTAGTCTCTGCAGACTTTCATCTTCTCCGGTCTTCTGCAGCAAATCCCGACATGGTGCCCTTAAAAATGGCAGAATGAATGTAATGTTTGTGTATAAAAATATCTGTCCTACGCTGTGCCCTTGAATAAATAATTGCCCCTCACTGTGTTCCCTGTACAAAATATGACCCACACACTGTCCCTTTTAATGGTACATGCCCTTTACACTGCCCTCTGCTTTCTATGCTGAGCCCTTTTTTCACACTGCCCTCTACACTGTGTCCCCCTATACTGCCCAGTCTTTATATTGTGCCCCCTCCTCACACTCTTCCTCTTTGGCATACTGTACCCTCCTGGCTGTGCCCTTACCCTGTACCCCCATGCTATTCTCTCTCTCTACCGCCCCCACATACCCACTATCCAGTTTCTATTCTGTGCCTCTCACACTTTTCTACCCTCATACTGTCTCCTCACACTGTTCCCCTCAAAAGGCTCCTCGCACATTTCCCCCCTCCCTCATATTGTCTCCTTTCACAACCCCCTTGCTAACTATACTGTTTCCTCATATATTTACCCCCTCACTCCCCATACTGTGTTTTCACACATACCTCATGCTCTCTATACTGTGTCCACACCATCCTATCCCCCTTAGTTTCCATACTGTGTACGTATATATCCACTCCTCATAATCCCCTTCTCACTTTTTGTAATGTGTCCTCAAGTTTCCCCCTCCTTGTTCCCCATAACGTGTCCTCACCCATCCTCCCTTGCTTCTCAAACTTTCTGCATCCATCCCCTCCTTCACTTCCCAAACTGTGCCCTTAAATTCCCTTCACTTCCGCTCCATATTCTGTCAGCATCCATCTTCCTCTCACTTTATTCTGTGCAAGCACCCATGCCCCCTTGCTTCCAAAACTATGTCCTTAAATAACCCAGCCCCACCTCCAATTAC
>NC_134360.1:21598440-21641016 GCF_048569485.1 Anomaloglossus baeobatrachus
GGGAGGAGGATCTGTGCGTAGGAAAAGGTCCATTGTTATGGGCTGCTCTCAGACAAGAAAAGACCCCTCCACCCCAGTCACAATAGCTCTCAGAGAGCTGGCTCATTACATATTCCGCTCCGGCCCCCGGCTGCTCAGCAGTGCACGGTGACGCTGCTCAGTCAAGCCTCATTCAACTTCACCATGCAAAAGCTGCTTGGATGTGTCCATGCCTGGCTGCTGAGTGCCTTCTCTATGATGAACAGCCTGTGCTCTCTGCTTTGCTTTAAGTACAGGTAACGACCGCTGCGTTTCTGACCGTCTCGTTGTCCGTCCCTTCTGGGTGTCGCTGTGTATTTGTCTTGTGGGGCCTTTCTTTTGCAGAATCCATGACTAAAGGCCCAGTGCTGGGTGTATGTGTCATATCTGCTGTGATTGGGTACTCGGGTGCCCACCCTGCCCCTGGCTTTGGTGGTGGTGCCCGCGTACCCCGCCATCGTAATCCGGAGCACCGGAAACCATCGGGTTATTTTGCTGCGTTGGGCCAAAGTTTTGAGAAGAATGTGGCCTGGGCGAGAAATAATGTAAATGTGTGGAGGGGTTCGGGAAGGGGCAGGGTGACGGCTCGTCAGGTCGGAGAGTTACTATCATGTCATTAATATTTATGTCTTCTCTTATGCAGGAAGTGTTTCCAGACCGCTCACTTCTACGTGGATGACAGCAGCTCGCCAAGAGTCGTCCCCAATGACAACATACCCATCATCCCCATTCCAGGTACAGTAAATACAAAATGCTTATGCTGTGTATAGCTGAGACTAACTGCTCGCGGTGTCTTGCATAGGACTGCGTCATCTATTTATATCATTGCATGTCTAACCTTTGGATCTTAAGAGTTGTCATAATGGTTCGACTCTGCAGCGATGATGAGGGGTCCCGCTTTACATAGGAATATCCTCAATCGGTGGTGGTCTGTAGATACAGAAGGAGCGGCTGCAGGACTAGAAAAGTGCGACGCTCCTTTGGTCCTTGATACTTCTTGGTCTTGTTTGGCGCCTACATGGACTATTATGGTGAATGGTAGATCAAGACTCCTCCGAATAAAATGTCCTGGGGTCCGAAGTTCTTCTACTTACTTTAATTGTAGAAAACGGTGGGGGTCTTCTCTGTCAGTTTGGACATTTAGGCCGGTTTCACACATCCGGCATTTCGCTGCTTTGCCAGATCCGGTACACTCCAGTACAATGGCATCACGGCAAGCTCCGGTCACATGACAACATGTAACCGGAACGTGCCACAATGCCATTGTACTGATTTGGATGTGTGAAACCAGTCTTAAAGATATCTTACAGATGTCGCCAATGAGCGGAAACCCTCTTAAAGAAAGAGGGAGCAAAGTTCAATTCGTCTGAGGCCTGCAATTTTGACTTAATGATTAGTGATGAGTGGGCACTACCATGCTCAGGTGCTCAGTACTGGTAACTAGTGATGAGCGGGCACTACCATGCTCAGGTGCTCAGTACTGGTAACTAGTGATGAGCGGGCACTACCATGCTCAGGTGCTCGGTACTGGTAATTAGTGATGAGCGGGCACTACCATGCTCGGGTGCTCAGTACTCGTAACTAGTGATGAGCGGGCACTACCATGCTCAGGTGCTCGGTACTGGTAATTAGTGATGAGCGGGCACTACCATGCTCGGGTGCTCAGTACTGGTAACTAGTGATGAGCGGGCACTACCATGCTCAGGTGCTCGGTACTGGTAATTAGTGATGAGCGGGCACTACCATGCTCAGGTGCTCAGTACTAGTAACTAGTGATGAGCGGGCACTACCATGCTCAGGTGCTCAATACTCGTAACGTGATGAGCGGGCACTACCATGCTCGGGTGCTCAGTACTCGTAACTAGTGATGAGCGGGCACTACCATGCTCAGGTGCTCGGTACTGGTAACTAGTGATGAGCGGGCACTACCATGCCCGGGTGCTCAGTACTCGTAACTAGTGATGAGCGGGCACTACCATGCTCGGGTGCTCTGTACTTGTAACTAGTGATGAGTGAGCACTACCATGCTCAGGTGCTCAGTACTGGTAACTAGTGATGAGCGGGCACTACCATGCTCAGGTGCTCGGTACTGGTAACTAGTGATGAGCGGGCACTACCATGCTCAGGTGCTCAGTACTGGTAACTAGTGATGAGCGGGCACTACCATGCTCAGGTGCTCTGTACTGGTAACTAGTGATGAGTGGGCACTACCATGCTCAGGTGCTCAGTACTGGTAACTAGTGATGAGTGGGCACTACCATGCTCAGGTGCTCGGTACTGGTAACTAGTGATGAGCGGGCACTACCATGCTCAGGTGCTCAGTACTAGTAACTAGTGATGAGCGGGCACTACCATGCTCAGGTGCTCAATACTCGTAACGTGATGAGCGGGCACTACCATGCTCGGGTGCTCAGTACTCGTAACTAGTGATGAGCGGGCACTACCATGCTCAGGTGCTCTGTACTCATAATAAGTTGCCCATTGACTTCTATTATACTTGGGTACTTGAGTCGTGCCCGTCCAAGCATCCAACTGCTCTTAACCAATACTGAGCACCTGAGCATGGTAGTGCCCGCTCATCACTAGTTACCAGTACTGAACACCTGAGCATGGTAGTGCCCGCTCATCACTAGTTACCAGTACTGAGCACCCGAGCATGGTAGTGCCCGCTCATCACTAGTTACTAGTACTGAGCACCTGAGCATGGTAGTGCCCGCTCATCACTAGTTACGAGTACTGAGCACCTGAGCATGGTAGTGCCCACTCATCACTAGTTACCAGTACTGAGCACCTGAGCATGGTAGTGCCCGCTCATCACTAGTTACCAGTACTGAGCACCTGAGCATGGTAGTGCCCGCTCATCACTAGTTACCAGTACTGATCACCTGAGCATGGTAATGCCCGCTCATCACTAGTTACCAGTACAGAGCACCTGAGCATGGTAGTGCCCGCTCATCACTAGTTACCAGTACTGAGCACCTGAGCATGGTAGTGCCCGCTCATCACTAGTTACCAGTACTGAGCACCTGAGCATGGTAGTGCCCGCTCATCACTAGTTACCAGTACTGATCACCTGAGCATGGTAGTGCCCGCTCATCACTAGTTACCAGTACTGAGCACCTGAGCATGGTAGTGCCCGCTCATCACTAGTTACCAGTACTGAGCACCCGAGCATGGTAGTGCCCGCTCATCACTAGTTACCAGTACTGAGCACTCGAGCATGGTAGTGCCCGCTCATCACTAGTTACCAGTACTGAGCACCTGAGCATGGTAGTGCCCGCTCATCACTAGTTACCAGTACTGAGCACCTGAGCATGGTAGTGCCCGCTCATCACTAGTTACCAGTACTGATCACCTGAGCATGGTAGTGCCCGCTCATCACTAGTTACGAGTACTGAGCACCCGAGCATGGTAGTGCCCGCTCATCACTAGTTACCAGTACTGAGCACCCGAGCATGGTAGTGCCCGCTCATCACTAGTTACAAGTACTGAGCACTCGAGCATGGTAGTGCCCGCTCATCACTAGTTACGAGTACTGAGCACCTGAGCATGGTAGTGCCCGCTCATCACTAGTTACCAGTACTGAGCACCCGAGCATGGTAGTGCCCGCTCATCACTAGTTACCAGTACTGAGCACCTGAGCATGGTAGTGCCCGCTCATCACTAGTTACCAGTACTGAGCACCCGAGCATGGTAGTGCCCGCTCATCACTAGTTACCAGTACTGAGCACCTGAGCATGGTAGTGCCCGCTCATCACTAGTTACCAGTACTGGTCACCTGAGCATGGTAGTGTCCGCCCATCACTAGTTACCAGTACTGAGCACCTGAGCATGGTAGTGTCCGCTCATCACTAGTTGCCAGTACTGAGCACCTGAGCATGGTAGTGCCCGCTCATCACTAGTTACCAGTACTGATCACCTGAGCATGGTAATGCCCGCTCATCACTAGTTACCAGTACTGAGCACCCGAGCATGGTAGTGCCCGCTCATCACTAGTTACCAGTACAGAGCACCCGAGCATGATAGTGCCCGCTCATCACTAGTTACCAGTACTGAGCACCCGAGCATGGTAGTGCCCGCTCATCACTAGTTACCAGTACTGATCACCTGAGCATGGTAGTGCCCGCTCATCACTAGTTACCAGTACTGAGCACCCGAGCATGATAGTGCCCCCTCATTACTAGTTACCAGTACTGAGCACCCGATCATGGTAGTGCCCGCTCATCACTAGTTACCAGTACTGAGCACCCGAGCATGGTAGTGCCCCCTCATTACTAGTTACCAGTACTGAGCACCCGATCATGGTAGTGCCCGCTCATCAGTATTAATGATCTTCCAGCCTAACATTGTTATTTATCACCCATCATTAAGCTGCATATAATATTGTTAAAGAGGTTTTTTGGGTTTCCAAAAACCCCACTCCCGGGTACAAACTTTACTTTACTTTACCTACCCGGCTACAACACTGAGCCTCTGCACTGCAGCCAATAACTGATCTCACCGACTCTGCCGGAATTGACAGCACGTGCCGCTGAGGTCACTGATTGGCTGCAGCACTGTCAACATGAAGTTAGTGCTTTAAACAACAGTAGACATTGGGAGCAGAGTGGGAGACTCAGAACCGGACCAGGGGAAGGTGAACAAAGCATAGAGAGGGATGGATAGAGAGAGGAATGGATAGAGAGAGGGATGGATGGAGAGTGGGATGGATGGAGAGTGGGATGGATGGAGAGTGGGATGGATGGAGAGTGGGATGGATGGAGAGTGGGATGGATGGAGAGTGGGATGGATGGAGAGTGGGATGGAGAGGGATGGCTCTAAAACTGCACCTGCAGGGTTTTTTTTAAACTGGAAACCCACTTTGCCACTTTGCTTCCTCTTCAGTTGATCTACTCTTCACAACTCTTGACCCAGGGGTGGAGATGGCTGCTTTAGTGGAGATCTCTCGATTCCTAGTCCATTATATAGGTAGAGGGAGCGGATCTATTTTGGGTGGAGTTACACTTTAAGAATTGGTTGCTATGGTGGTTTTGTCAATGCTTTTTAATGTATTTTCCGCGGCGGTTTTATAAAATGATAAAACAGTGTAGAGTCCGTGGAGTTGGTGTAGTCCTATCCCCTGCTTCAGTGCAGCACCTGCCCAATCCTATTTTCCAGATGAGCAGGGTCTGTCACCGGAGCATGCATCACTTCACCTCAATCCCATCATCTCGGCCCCTTGTTCTCTGCCGGTGAATTAAGATGCTTAGTGCCTCGTTCACAGCGGGATTGCCGTCCAGGTTGGCCGTTACTTGATCGCAGCCATATTGGAGTAGGGATTTTACATGACACCAATCCAAATTCCCGTTAATACTTTGTTAGTTCTGTAATTTACGGTGCAAACCCAGACGAGACCGGATTAAAATGCGCCAGATTTTTCACAGTGGTTCATGCCGTTTGATGAATCTAATTAAAGGATTGTCTACACGAACTTTCAACTTTTTAGAAAATTCCTGGAGGAAAGAAAGAAAAAACAAAGTTTCAAAGTGGCAATGGTAAGTTCTTGCCCTCCTTTCCCATTGTTTTCATTGAGTGGCTTACATGTGCCATACGTGCTAAAGGCAGAGTTTGGAGTTTTTGACAGTTGTATCCAGTCTAGGCAATCACCTGCAGTGATGGCAACAGCTGCAGACTTATACTGTGGAGAGTGTTGAGCAGACAGCAGATGGCGCTGTGTTAATTATTGCAGATCCTCTATGTATTGTATCACTTTTTGGTATCTTGTTTGGATCAGTTCTTTTGTTTTTTTTCTATCGTCCGAGTTGTTGATGGTGCAGGTGATGGTCGCTGTATGTTCCAAGTAAAACAGTTAACTCTGCCACAATGTCCGAGGGCTGAATGATTCTGCTGAAAGCTGAAATTTGAAACAGACTGATACTTTTTACATATGCAAACACATTGTAGTTAACTATTAGCTGTCACATAACTAGAGTTTGATGGGCCCCAATGCAATGTTTGGACCTAAGCCCCCCACAAACACCGACACTCGGGGTACAGGATAATGACGCTGACACTCAGGGTACGGGATAATGACTGGCACTTGGGTCTTTCCCTCAGTATGCAGGTTTCTCTTTATCTGAAATCCCTTTTTCTGTCAGTACCCAGCTTTCCTATCTTCTGGTATCCATCTTGTCCTTAGCACACAGCTTCCCTATGCTCTGCTATACATCTTTCCATCAGCACCCAGCTTTCCCATGCTCTGCTATACATCTTTCCCTCAGCACCCAGCTTTCCCATGCTCTGCTATATATCTTTCCATCAGCACCCAGCTTTCCCATGCTCTGCTATACATCTCTCAGCACCCAGCTTTCCCATGCTCTGCTATACATCTTTCTATCAGCACAAAGCTTTCTAATGCTCTGCTATACATCTTTCCATCAGCACCCAGCTTTCCCATGCTCTGCTATACATCTCTCAGCACCCAGCTTTCCCATACTCTGCTATACATCTTTCCATCAGCACAAAGCTTTCCCATGCTCTGCTATACATCTTTCCATCAGCACCCAGCTTTCCCATGCTCTGCTATACATCTTTCTATCAGCACAAAGCTTTCCCATGCTCTGCTATACATCTTTCTATCAGCACCCAGCTTTCCCATGCTGTGCTATACATCTTTCCATCAGCACCCAGCTTTCCCATGCTCTGCTATACATCTTTCCATCAGCACCCAGCCTTCCCATGCTCTGCTATACATCTTTCTATCAGCACAAAGCTTTCCCATGCTCTGCTATACATCTTTCCATCAGCACCCAGCTTTCCCATGCTGTGCTATACATCTTTCCATCAGCACCCAGCTTTCCCATGCTCTGCTATACATCTTTCCATCAGCACCCAGCCTTCCCATGCTCTGCTATACATCTTTCCATCAGCACCCAGCCTTCCCATGCTCTGCTATACATCTTTCCATCAGCACCCAGCTTTCCCATGCTCTGCTATACATCTTTCCATCAGCACCCAGCTTTCCCATGATATCAGAGCATGGGAAAGCTGGGTGCTGAGCGAAGATTTATAGCAGAGCATGTAAAAGCTAGGTGCTAAGGGAAAGAGCCTCTTTCCCTCAGCACAAAACTTTCCTATCCTTTTATCTTTGTCCCCCCTCGTATATAGCTCTCCAAATACTATAATGGCCCCCACATAGCCTTCCATATAGTTTAATGGGTCCCACATGACCCTTCATATATTAGAATGTACACCCTTAGTCTTCCATGTATTATAATGCATTTCCCATAGTCCTCCTTGTATAAGGTAACCCTTCAATTCTTATAAAGCACCTGCCATAGTACTCCATGTATTATAATTCACCCCATGGTTATCAATATTTTATGCTGCACCCCATAGTCCTCCATGTATTATAATGCACCCCCGTATTCCATGTATAAATTAACCCCGTTAGTTTTCCATATAATATAATACAGCCCCATAGTCCATATTGCATGATGCAGCCCCATAGTCCATATTGCATGATGCAGCCCCATAGTCCATATTGCATGATGCAGCCCCATAGTCCATATTGCATGATGCAGCCCCATAGTCCATATTGCATGATGCAGCCCCATAGTCCATATTGCATGATGCAGCCCCATAGTCCATATTGCATGATGCAGCCCCATAGTCCATATTGCATGATGCAGCCCCATAGTCCATATTGCATGATGCAGCCCCATAGTCCATATTGCATGATGCAGCCCCATAGTCCATATTGCATGATGCAGCCCCATAGTCCATATTGCATGATGCAGCCCCATTGTTCATTTTGCATGATGCCTATTTTTAGGGACAAAGGTGCTGGCTGTAGAATATTTTGTTCTGAAACGCTGTTGTCTCACAGAAAACATGCATATAAAATCTGGCCAGGGGCCACGCTATTTGGAAACTAGTCCATGAGGTTTGTCTCCGAGGTTCCTCCTGCTTCACATGACTGATAGGTCTCTCCTTAACCACGCAAATAAGAAGCATTTTGTCACTCAAGGGGAGCGGGAAGGGAGCAGCCGCCAGGGACCTCTTGAACTAGTGATGGGCAGTCCGGCTCTTTTTGGTGATCCGGTTCCCATGGCTCTGTTCACCAAAAAGAACCGGATCTTTCAGCTCGTTCTCGGCTCCTTATTAAATATGTGTTCACCGCAGAAAAAAAAGAGTTTTTGCTTGCATTTTTCATGCATTTGGGGTGGTAAAACATTTACGAAAACACTGAAAGAATTGACATGCTGCAGGTTATTTTCTGCACCAAGTCTGCAAGGGAAAAATAAGCAAAGTGTGCAATAAGATAGGCATGCAGTTTTGTGACATACAGTGGGGAAAAAATATTTAGTCAGACCCCAATTGTGCAAGTTCTCCCACTTATAAAGATGAGATTTGCCTGTAATTGACATCATAGGTTACCACAACTGTGAGAGACAAAATGAGAAAAATCCAGAAAATCACCGCGTCCGATTTGACAAGATTTTATGGTGGAAAATAAGTATTTGGTCAATGACAAAAGTTCATCTCAATATTTTGTTCTATCTCCTTTGTTGGCAATGACGGAGGTGAAACGTTTTCTGTAAGTCTTCATAATGTTGGCACACACTGGTGGTGGTATGTTGGCCCATTCCTCCAGTTGGCACACACTGTTGGTGGTATGTTGGCCCATTCCTCCAGTTGGCACACACTGATGGTGGTATGTTGGCCCATTCCTCCGGTTGGCACACACTGGTGGTGGTATGTTGGCCCATTCCTCCAGTTGGCACACACTGGTGGTGGTATGTTGGCCCATTCCTCCAGTTGGCACACTGGTGGTGGTATGTTGGCCCATTCCTCCAGTTGGCACACACTGGTGGTGGTATGTTGGCCCATTCCTCCGGTTGGCACACACTGTTGGTGGTATGTTGGCCCATTCCTCCGGTTGGCACACACTGTTGGTGGTATGTTGGCCCATTCCTCCAGTTGGCACACACTGTTGGTGGTATGTTGGCCCATTCCTCCAGTTGGCACACACTGTTGGTGGTATGTTGGTCCATTCCTCCATGCAGATCTCCTCTAGAGCAGTGATGTTTTGGGCCTGTCGCTGGCAACACGGACTTTCAACTCCCTCCAAAGGTTATCTATGGGGTTGAGATCTGGAGACTGGCTAGGGCACTACAGGACTTTCATATGCTTCTTACGAAGCCACTCCTTCGTTGCCCTGATGGTGTGCTTGGGATCATTATCATACTGAAAGACCCAGCCATGTTTCATCTTCAATGCCCTTGCTGATGGAAGGAGGTTTGCACTCCAAATCTCACGATACATGGCTCCATTCATTCTTTCATGTACACGGATTAGTCATCCTAGTCCCTTTGCAGAGAAACAGCCCCAACGCATTATGTTGCCACCCCCATGCTTCACAGTAGGTATGGTGTTCTTTGGATGCAACTCTGCATTCTGTCTCCTCCAAACACGACGAGTTGTGTTTCTACCAAACAGTTCTACTTTGGTTTCATCAGACCATATGACATTCTCCCAATACTCTTCTGGATAATCCAAATGCTCTCTAACAAACTTCAGACAGGCCTGGACATGTATTGGCTTAAGCAGGGGAACACATCTGGCACAGCAGGATCTGAGTCACTGGCAGCATAGTGTGTTACTGATGGTAGTCTTTGTTATGGTGGTCCCAGCTCTATGCAGGTCATTCATTACTTCCCCCCGTGTGGATCTGGGATTTTCACTCACAGTTCTTATGATGATTTTGACCCCATGGGGTGATATCTTGTGTGGAGACCCAGATCAAGGGAGATCATCAGTGGTTTTGTATGTCATCCATTTTCTTATTATTGCTCCCACAGTTGATTTCATCACACCAAGCTGCTTGCCTATTGCAGATTCAGTCTTCCCAGCCTGGTGCAGGGCTACAATTTTGTTTCTGGTGTCCTACGACAGCTCTTTGGTCTCCACCGTAGTGGAGTTTGGAGCGTGAGCGTTTGAGGTTGTGGACAGGTCATTTATACTGATAACAATTCAAACAGGAGCCATTACTACAGGTAATGAGTGGAGGACAGAGGAGCCTCTTAAAGAAGAAGTTACAGGTCTGTGAGAGCCAGGAATCTTGCATGTTTTTAGGTGACTAAATACTTATTTTCCCCCATAATTGGCAAATAAAATCTTGCCAAATCAGACGCGGTGATTCTCTGGATTTGTTTTCTCATTTTGTCTCTCGTAGTTGTGGTCACCTATGATGTCAATTACAGGCAAATCTCATCTTTATAAGGGGGAGAACTTGCACAATTGGGGGCTGAATACATTTTTTCCCCACTGTAACTGCACTCAAAAACGCTGTGTGTGCACACAGCCTAATGCTTCCCAGGCTTCAGGCAGCATGCGCCAGGTGTCAGGTCCCCTTTAGTCATATCCATAAGCTGCCTTCTTTTATTGGTAGTGAAATTGGCTTTTGTTACACAGTTTGTCCATTTGAAGAAGAAAAAAAAAACAAAACACCATTTTGGTTTGGATTTTATATATTCATTTCAATGGTGCGCTCAAGTATTCCGGTTCAGCCATTGGCCTGGAGTCCTTGTTGGTTTTTGGAGCTTTTCTGCAGCAAAAAAAACAACAACTCATAAAATTGCTTGTACAGGTTTGGAAAATATGCACGGATTTTAGCTGCAGATTTCACTTTGGAAATATGCTCATAAAATTCGTACTATATGTGCAATGTGTGCATCTAGCCAAAGGGGCCATCTTCCTCATTGAATATTATAGCCCTTTTATTTTGCAGATTGTTGGGGGTCCTGAATGACTGGACCCCAAACCGATCACATACAGATGGCTTAGGCTACTTTCACACATCAGTTTTTTGGCATCAGGCACAATCCGGCGTGTGCCTGATGCAACGGATACGGCACAGAATATGCAAAAACGGATGCGCCGGATCCTTTTTTGACGGATCAGGTGTACCGGATCCATCAAAAAAAGGATCCGGCGCATCCGTTTTTGCATCCGTTTCGTCCGGTTTTTTTTTTTCTTTGTTTCTTTTTTTGCTGGATCCGTTTTTGTTTTTTTTTCAATAAATTGGAGCATGCTCAGTTTGCAAAAATGGATCCAGCGGCTGCATCCGTTTTTGCATCCGTTTTTTTTTGTTTGTTTTTTTTATGCTGGATCCGTTATTTGTTTTTTTTTTTCATTAAATTGAGCATGCTCAGTTTGCAAAAATGGATCCAGCGGTCGCATCCGTTTTTTGCATCCGTTTCGCCCGTTTTTTGTTTTTTTTTTGCTGGATCCGTTTGTTTTTTTCAATAAATTGGAGCTTGCTCAGTTTGCAAAAATGGATCCAGCAGTCGCATCCATTTTTTGCATCTGTTTCGCCAGTTTTTTTATTTTTTTGCTGGATCCGTTTTGGTTTTTTTTTCAATAAATTGGAGCATGCTCAGTTTGCAAAAATGGATCCAGCGGTTGCATCCGTTGTTCGCCGCATTACGCCGGATCCATAGGCTTCCATTGTAAATTGCGCCGGATCCAACGCGATGCGGTTTATTGTCAGAGACAAAAAAACGTTACAAGAGACGTTCCATCCTGCTTGCCGCATTAGCCAATTACGATGGATCCGTGCTGCGCTAATACAAATCGATGGGGTTAAAACTGATCCGGCGCCGGATTGTGCCTGATGCAAAAAAAACCTTATACTGCAACTAGAATATTTTTGGATTTCCTAGGAAAAATAGATATTTTGTATAATAATAATCTGATATATTTGTAAATAGGTTTATATTTTAATAACCTGCAGAATAAATAGATAAGTGTAGGATTTACTAATGTTACAAAATGGTGCCGCCTAACAGATAAAAGCGATATCCTCTTTTGTGTTGTGTCTCTAATATTTTCTTGACTCTTTCAGTTCTTAATCAATGGTAGTTTTATATTTTTAAGCGTTTTTTTGTCTTTTAGGTAAACTGGAAATAATGTGATGATAATGCGTTCCCCGCCCTGCATTCATATCATTAAATATATGGGAATGGGCTAATTAGACGCTGCTGTTGGAACCCATGACAATGTTTTGACTCCCAGTCGTAATTAAAATTCTCACCGCCGTTCTCATTGACTAATCAATGTCGGCAGCTTGTATTGATTCCCCTCTCCTGCCTTTGTCTGTATAATCATACCTTAGCAGCGCCTGCTTGTATGGGAAATCAAAAGTTTAAAAAGGGAGGGAAAGAAAAAAAGGAAAAAAAAAAGTAAAAAGTAATTTCAGTCTCCATCTGAGCCGCGGCCGGGGCTTTTGATGTTTTTAAGTCGCCCCCTACAATACAATGTGGCGTCGCTCTAAGTGGGCGTTTTGTCTGAAGCTGGAAGTTGGGCTTCAGATGTCCTATCTTTTGTGCGATTTGGCTTTATAAAGTCCATGCTGCTACTTCATTAGTGGGAATTAATATTTAATGATGTTTAAATATTGCTGCCACGTAACCGCGAAGGATCAGAGAACGGATTTCCATTCCATGACTTATTTAAAAGGAATTTATTAATTGTTCAAGATTCGCATGCAGCATCCTGTCGTCAGCAGGTAATTCTGTAAATTATGGCACATAATGATGATTCAGATGGCCGAAGGGGAGGAGGGGATATTAAAGGAACAATAACCGGAATATCCAAGTAATGTAGCCTCTAATCTTATAATTTCTTATGTTGTAATTGGTGATGAGCGGGCACTACCATGCTCAGGTGCTCAGTACTGGTAACTAGTGATGAGCGGACACTACCATGCTCAGGTGCTCAGTACTGGTAACTAGTGATGAGCGGGCACTACCATGCTCAGGTGCTCAGTACTGGTAACTAGTGATGAGCGGGCACTACCATGCTCAGGTGCTCAGTACTGGTAACTAGTGATGAGCGGGCACTACCATGCTCAGGTGCTCTGTACTCTTAACTAGTGATGAGCGGGCACTACCATGCTCGGGTGCTCAGTACTGGTAACTAGTGATGAGCGGGCACTACCATGCTCAGGTGCTCAGTACTGGTAACTAGTAATGTGCGAGCACTACCATGCTCGGGTGCTCAGTACTTGTAACTAGTGATGAGCGAGCACTACCATGCTCAGGTGCTCAGTACTGGTAACTAGTGATGAGCGGACACTACCATGCTCGGGTGCTCAGTACTGGTAACTAGTGATGAGCGAGCACTACCATGCTCGGGTGCTCAGTACTGGTAACTAGTGATGAGCGGGCACTACCATGCTCGGGTGCTCAGTACTGGTAACTAGTGATGAGTGGGCACTACCATGCTCAGGGACGCGGTACTCATAATTTGCTTGTTCTGCCACTGGAACTTTTCAAAGGATACAAATGTGAAACGGGATAATCTCTTTAGATCCTGGCGTCTGTGGGTCTTGAAGATGAGTTAGTGTTATCCATGTATGCAAGGTTAACCTGTATAAAAGGTGTCGATTCGTATTGAATTGATGATGCCCTACAACTTTGTAATCCACATTTTTTCTCTATCTCTCGTTCCGTTTTCGAGATAAAAATGCTAACTCAGTTGTTTTCCACCAGGTGGCGCTATAGGTGGTTTCACTGCGTAGCGCATGGCTACTTTACTATACCTAGACACCACTTCTATGCCTATAGCTGCCGCCGCTCTCAAGTTAATGGTGGTGGACGGGCTATGGGTAGACACACTGTATACAGTATTCTAGAACGCAGTATATAAGAGCTCATTGGTGGTGGCCGCAGCTTATAGTCACCAAACCTGGTGACAGGTTCCTTTCAAATAAAAGGGGACGTTACAAGTGTGAGACATGTAATAACTGACAGTCTTCTCTCCTAATCCTTATGTCTCGCACAATTTACATCCTCTTTCATCTAGAATAGGCTCTACACTGTGTTCCAAATTATTATGCAAAATATTTTTTCATATTTTCCTAAATTGTCTTTATTGCAGTCATTGTTATTTTCCAGTCATCTACTATTCGAGTATAATTGAAATGTTTTTGATCACTGCCTATGTAAACAGTATATTTTTAAAAATAATAAACACTCAAAATGCATGTTCCAAATTATTATGCACAGCAGTTTTCAACCTTTTTGTTTTTATTTTGACAAACAAAATGGTCAATTGGGACATTATAAGCATTATCAGCTTATTACAAAATGAAATCAAACAAGTCAAAACTTAATTCTAGTTTATGTTACATTTGCACATAGGACCCCTTGTTTGAAAGAAGCTTCTGAACTCTCTCGTCCATTAAATTTGTCAGTTTTTGGATGGTTTCAATTGTTTTGCATGTGGACAGAATACCCTCCCAGAGCTGTTGCTTAGATGTGAACTGCCTCCCGCCATCATAGACACTCCTTTTGATGATGCTCCAGAGGTTCTCAATGGGGTTGAGGTCAGGGGAAGATGGTGGCCACACCATAAGTTTGTCCTCTTTTATGCCCATAGCAGCCAGAGATGCAGATGTGTTATTTGCAGCATGAGACGGTGCATTATCATGCATGAAAATGATCTTGCTGCGGAATGCACGGTTCTTCCTCCTGAACCATGGCAGGAAGTGTTGTTTTAGAAACTCCACATAGATTATGGAGTTCATCTTTACCCCTTCAGGGATCCTAAAGTGGCCGACAATCTCCCCATGATTCCAGCCCAAAACATTACTCCACCTCCTCCTTGTTGGCGCCTTAGCCTTGTTTTCATGGGGTGTCCATCACCCAGCCATCCTCCACTCCATCCATCTGGACCATCGAGCGTTGCATGGCACTCATCGGTGAATAAAACAGTTTGGAAGTCAGTCTTCATGTATGGTTTGGCCACTGGAGCCGTTTCTGCTTGTGTGCAGTGGATAGAGGTGGTCGACAGGATGGCTTACGCACAGCTGCAAACCTCTGAAGGACCCTGCATCTTGTTGTTCGGGGGACGTTGGAGGCACCAGCAGCTTCAAAAACCTGTCTGCTGCTATGACCAGGCATTTTAGCAGCTGCTCTTTTAAGCTGACGCAATTGCCTGTTGGAAAGAGTCCTCAATTTCTCCTTATTAGCACGCACACGCCTGTGCTGTGAATCAGCTACATACTTCTTGATTGTGCGATGATCACAATGAGGTGTCTTGGCAATGTTGATTGTAGTCATGCCTTCACCTAAATACTCCACAATTTGTTGCTTCTCAGCAGCCGACACATCCTTTTTCTTTCCCATTTTGGCAAAAAATGTATTCTGCTTAATAATGTGGAACAGCCTTCTTAAGTCGTCTTACCTTTATTTGGACACACCTAACGCCAAACTAATGTGCACAGGTATCTGCAATTGCTTTCAGTGATATAAAGAGCCCTGACACCATCACCAGCAATGATATAAAGTGATATCAAGAGCCCTGACACCATCACCAGCAATGATATAAAGTGATATCAAGAGCCCGGACACCATCACCAGCAATGATATAAAGTGATATCAAGAGCCCTGACACCATCACCAGCAATGATATAAAGTGATATCAAGAGCCCTGACACCATCACCAGCAATGATATACAGTGATATAAAGAGCCCTGACACCATCACCAGCAATGATATAAAGTGATATAAAGATCCCTGACATCATCACCAGCAATGATATAAAGTGATATAAAGAGCCCTGACACCATCACTAGCAATGATATAAAGATCACTGACACCATCACCAGCAATGATATAAAGTGATATAAAGAGCCCGGACACACATCACCAGCAATGATATAAAGTGATATAAAAATCCCTGACACCATCACCAGCAATGATATAAAGTGATATAAAGATCCCTGACATCATCACCAGCAATGATATAAAGTGATATCAAGAGCCCTGACACCATCACCAGCAATGATATAAAGATCACTGACACCATCCCCAGCAATGATATAAAGTGATATAAAGATCCCTGACACCATCACCAGCAATGATATAAAGTGATATAAAGATCCCTGACATAATCACCAGCAATGATATAAAGTGATATCAAGAGCCCTGACACCATCACCAGCAATGATATAAAGATCACTGACACCATCACCAGCAATGATATAAAGTGATATAAAGATCCCTGACACCATCACCAGCAATGATATAAAGTGATATCAAGAGCCCTGACACCATCACCAGCAATGATATAAAGTGATATAAAGAGCCCTGACACCATCATCAGCAATGATATAAAGATCACTGACACCATCACCAGCAATGATATAAAGTGATATAAAGATCCCTGACACCATCACCAGCAATGATATAAAGTGATATAAAGATCCGTGACATAATCACCAGCAGTGATATAAAGTGATATCAAGAGCCCTGACACCATCACCAGCAATGATATAAAGTGATATAAAGAGCCCTGACACCATCATCAGCAATGATATAAAGATCACTGACACCATCACCAGCAATGATATAAAGTGATATAAAGATCCCTGACACCATCACCAGCAATGATATAAAGTGATATAAAGATCCCTGACATCATCACCAGCAATGATATAAAGTGATATAAAGATCCCTGACATAATCACCAGCAATGATATAAAGTGATATAAAGATCCCTGACATCATCACCAGCAATGATATAAAGATCACTGACACCATCACCAGCAATGATATAAAGTGATATAAAGAGCCCGGACACACATCACCAGCAATGATATAAAGTGATATCAAGAGCCCAGACACACATCACCAGCAATGAGTATAAATGACGAACAAAAAATGTCTAACCTTATCACTCCTAAACTCTTTCTGCATAATAATTTGGAACACCGTGTAGACGTAGATTCTCGGGGAAATCTTTGTCCCGCTCATGGATTTTAATGGTTAATATACCTTTTTATGGAATTCTCTGGAATAAAACATCAGGTCGCAGACATCAAGGTATCATTTCAGTCCACTTCCTATGACCTGCATGACCATGTAGATGGCTTAGGAGGCTTGATCCTACCGACAGATTCCCTTTAAGCCCTGATATGCTGTATTTTTTGCTTTTTCTATGGTTCCGTGGAGTCGGTTTGCGACCGCGCGAGAGAATTCATTCCTTGTGCAGAATCTGGATAAATCTCCAGCGATGTAACATCACATTGGATTACTGTCCCGCGGCCGGCTTGTTATGCCGCATATTTCCCGCACACGACGTCTCTTACTGACGTTGGAAAGGATCATGGGTAGGATTTGTTCTAGCAGATGTGATGTTCCGTCTTTCCTGCTCGCTATTGCACCCGCTCCAGTATTTCCTTGCCGTAGTTAAATGGAACAGATTGTAACGCTGATTGAAAGCCGGACCCTAGAAACCATTAAAAAGCCGAAAATAAAGCCCAATCCAATTTCCTCTGGTTCCAATATGTTTCCCATCACTGAGTAAAAGGACTTTCTACACGACCTTAACCTTCTGCCGCTATTTCCAGACAGCACAAAACATTCTCAAAACATTTTCGGTTTGCTATTCTGGTGCCAGGATCGCCCGGTCGCCTACTCCAAAAAGTTATAGTTTATTAAAAGTTTTTGGAGTGGAAAATAGGAACAAACTAGATCTTCTGTAACATGACCATCCTATATAGCAGTAGGGCCATTCAGGAACCAGTACAAAGGGAATCTGTCAGCAGGTTTTTGCTACCTGCTCTGAGACCAGTATAATGTAGGTGAAGAGATCCTGAATCCAACGATGTATCACTTAGATTACTGTGTGCAGCTGTTGTGATACAATCAAGGTTTTTAGATGTAAGCGAAGAGATCCTGAATCCAACGATGTATCACTTAGATTACTGTGTGCAGCTGTTGTGACACAATCAGGGTTTTTAGATGTAAACGAAGAGATCCTGAATCCAACGATGTATCACTTAATTAGTGTGTGCAGCGAAGAAATCCTGAATCCAATGATGTATTACTTAGATTACTGTGTGCAGCTGTTGTGACACAGGGTTTCTAGATGTAAGCCAAGAGATCCTGAATCCAATGATGTATCACTTAGATTGCGGTGTGCAGCTGTTGTGACACAATCAAGGTTTTTAATGTAAGCCAAGAGATCCTGAATCCAACGATGTATCACTTAGATTGCTGTGTGCACCTGTTGTGACATAATCAGGGTTTCTAGATGTAAGCCAAGAGATCCTGAATCCAATGATGTATCACTTAGATTGCGGTGTGCAGCTGTTGTGACACAATCAAGGTTTTTAATGTAAGCCAAGAGATCCTGAATCCAACGATGTATCACTTAGATTGCTGTGTGCACCTGTTGTGACATAATCAGGGTTTCTAGATGTAAGCCAAGAGATCCTGAATCCAATGATGTATCACTTAGATTGCTGTGTGCAGCTGTTGTGACACAGGATTTTTAGATGTGACGAGATCCTGAATCCAATGATGTATCACTTAGATTACTGTGTGCAGCCATTGTGGCACAATCAAGATTTTTAGATGAAAGCGACGAGATCCTGAATCCAACGATGCATCACTTAGATTACTGTGTGCAGCCATTGTGGCACAATCAAGGTTTTTAGATGTAAGGGAAGAGATCCTGAATCCAATGCTGTATCACTTAGATTCCTGTGTGCAGCTGTTGTGACACAATCAAGGTTTTTAATGTAAGCCAAGAGATCCTGAATCCAACGATGTATCACTTATATTACTGTGTGCAGCTGTTGTGACATAGATTTTTTAGATGTAAGCGAAGAGATCCTGAATCCAATGATGTATCACTTAGATTACTGTGTGCAGCCATTGTGGCACAATCAAGATTTTTAGATGAAAGCGACGAGATCCTGATTCCAACGATGCATCACTTAGATTACTGTGTGCAGCTATTGTGACACAATCAAGGGTTTTTTTTAGATGTAAGCGAAGAGATCCTGAATCCAATGATGTATCACTTGGAATACTGTGTGTAGCTGTTGTGACACAATCAGGATTTTTAGATGTAAGCTAAGAGATCCTGAATCTAACGATGTATTACTTAGATTACTGTGTGCAGCTGTTGTGACACAATCAAGGTTTTTAGATGTAGCGGAGCTCAGAAAGCTAGCCCCGCCCACACACTAGCTTTCTGTGTACATTGTATATGGACTGTGAGCTGCTTATCAGTGATGGTGGTGTGGTTGGACTAGAAGGCACACAGGCAGCTAGTCCGGCAGCAATAATCTCCTGTTTATAAAACACTCATTGTATTGAAACCACAGCACATAGCCTAATAAGTGACATATTACTAGAATCACAATGTCAGCCCTACTGCATGCTGCACTCAGATTACATAACAAAAACTTGGTGACAGATTCCGTATAAATTTATCACATTGACTCTTCATTAAGGATGAGCGAACCCGAAGTTCGGTGATCATACCATACACAGATTTTACACAAAAACAGAGTTTGGGTTCGGAATGTGAATGCTTTGCATATGTTAACCACTCATGTGAGCATCGCTGTGCTCGGGTACGCCCAATGCTCTGCACATCTCTAGTTGTGACACAATCAGGGTTTTTAGATGTAGCCAAGCTCAGAAAGCTAACCCCGCCCACAACACAGCTCTCTGTGTACATTTTATATGGACAGTGAGCTGCTTATCAGTGATGGTGGTGTGGTTAGACTACAAGGCGCACAGGCAGCTAGTCCGGCAGCAATAATCGCCTGTTGATAAAACACTCATTGTATGGAAAGCATAGTACACAGCCTAATAAGTGACATATCACTGGATCAAGGTCTTGGTCCATACTGCATGCTGCCCTTATATAGCATAACAAAAATCTGCTGAAAGATTCCCTTTAAATGTATCACATTGACTCTCATCAGAGATGAGCAAGCCAGAAGTTCGGTGTTTGTACCAAACACAGACTTTACAAAAAAAAAGTTTGGATTTTTGAGTTTGGGTGCTTTACGCATCAACACCACTCGCACAAGCATCAGTGTGCTCGGGTGCGCTCAGTGCTTTGTAAATCTCTAGTTGTGACACAATTAGGGTTTTTCGATGTAGCAGAGCTCAGAAAGCTAACCCTGCCCACAACACAACTCTCTGTGTAGATTGTATATGGACAGTGAGCTGCTAATCAGTGCTGGCAGTGTGGTTGGACTAGAAGGCACGCAGGCAGTTACTCCGGCAGCAATAATCTCCTGCTGATAAAAAGCTCAATGTATTGAAACCATAGCACACAGCCTAATAAATGACACGTCGCTGGATTCACGGTGTCAGCCCCTACTGCATGCTGCCTGCAGCTTACATAACCAAAACTTGCTGACAGATTCCCTATCCATCGTCGTTTCTGCAATACATTTTTCTCATACCCCCTTCATTTGCTAAAAAAATATCTAAGGACTCTTTTCCGCTTTTTTCCAATCAATTTTTATAATTAATTTAAATTAGTGTTCAAATCCTTCTGCCGTTTACCTCTGTGATAATGAATACGGATTGTGATCTCATCTAGATAAATATTTAACTAGTGACCATTATCTTCTTCCTTTTTCGACGCTGGAAGCCAAAGTGCAAGTGGCGCACATCAATGCCCGCCCCCGGCACGCCGGCCCGGTGTGGATAGGATTTGCTTGACCCATTTACTTACGTCGTCGTCCTGCAAAACCCACACTCACAATCTGCCACAAGTTCCCTACATAGCGAAAAGTCCCATTAAATTCCTAATGAGACCCATAATAGTATTAAAAGAAAAAAAATCAGTCCACAGCAGTGTGAGGATTCCGGAGTAATAACGAGAGTAAAGAAAACTAAAAATATAAAATACTGCAACAACTGCAATGAAGGGATATTACAGAGGAGTGGATACATTGTACATTTTTGCATATAGTGCTTAAAGACAACCAACCACCAGGATTTTCCTATATAAACTAAAGCCAGTGCTATACTGGTGCTGTCATGCTGATTCTATACATATCTTGAGTTGTGAGATCGGATGTATAGTTTTTGAGATACAGGCAAGTAAAGTTTGTGAAATGCACTGTTATTTGATTGATAGCAGCTACAGAATATCTAATAGGTGGGTTGGGTTTTAATAGTTATTCCCGCCCCTCTCCTTTCTCCCCCTCTCCTTTCTCCCTTGTCCTTCCTCCCCCCATCCTTCCTCCCCCCGTCCTTCCTCCCCCCGTCCTTCCTCCCCCCGTCCTTCCTCCCCCCGTCCTTCCTCCCCCCGTCCTTCCTCCCCCCGTCCTTCCTCCCCCCGTCCTTCCTCCCCCCGTCCTTCCTCCCCCGTCCTTCCTCCCCCCGTCGTTCCTCCCCCTTGTCCTTCTTCCTCCCCCCGTCCTTCCTCCCCTTGTCCTTCTTCTTGCCCCCTTGTCCTTCTTCCTCCCCCCATTGTCCTTCTTTCTCCTCCCCCCATTGTCCTTCTTTCTCCTCCCCCTTGTCCTTCTTTCTCCCCCCCCCTTGTCCTTCTTCCTCCCCCCTTGTCCTTCTTCCTCCCCCCTTGTCCTTCTTCCTCCCCCCTGTCCTTCTTCCTCCCCCCTTGTCCTTCTTCCTCCCCCCTTGTCCTTCTTCCTCCCCCCCTTGTCCTTCTTCCTCCCCCCCTTGTCCTTCTTCCTCCACCCCCTTGTCCTTCTTCCTCCACCCCCTTGCCCTTCTTCCTCCCCCCTTTGTCCTTCTTCCTCCCCCCCTTGTCCTTCTTCCTCCCCCCCTTGTTCTTCTTCCTCCACCCCTTGTTCTTCTTCCTCCACCCCTTGTCCTTCTTCCTCCCCCCTTGTCCTTCTTCCTCCCCCTTGTCCTTCTTCCTCCCCCCTGTCCTTCTTCCTCCCCCCCTTGTCCTTCTTCCTCCCCCTTGTCCTTCTTCCTCCCCCTTGTCCTTCTTCCTCCCCCCCTGTCCTTCTTCCTCCCCCCCTGTCCTTCTTCCTCCCCCCTGTCCTTCTTCCTCCCCCCTTGTCCTTCTTCCTCCCCCCTTGTCCTTCTTCCTCCCCCCTTGTCCTTCTTCCTCCCCCCTTGTCCTTCTTCCTCCCCCCTTGTCCTTCTTCCTCCCCCCTTGTCCTTCTTCCTCCCCCCTTGTCCTTCTTCCTCCCCCCTTGTCCTTCTCCCCCCCCCCTGTCCTTCTTCCCCCCCCCCTTGTCCTTCTTCCTCCCCCCTTGTCCTTCTTCCTCCCCCCTTGTCCTTCTTCCTTCCCCCTTGTCCTTCTTCCTCCCCCCTTGTCCTTCCTCCCCCCTTGTCCTTCTTCCTCCCCCCTTGTCTTTCCTTCCCCCCCCTTGTCCTTCTTCCTCCCCCCCCTCGTCCTTCTTCCTCCCCCCTTGTCCTTTCTCCCCTGTCCTTTCCAGTCCATCCCCTCGTTGCCCCCCCTCTTCGTCCGTCCCCCCCCGTCGCCCCCCCCCCATCCTTTCCCTTCCTCTTCTTTCCTCCCTCCTCCCCCTGTAATAATAGAGATGGGGAGGGGAAGGACAGGCAGCAGACAGAGGGGGAATAACTAGCAAAACCCGACCCACCTATTAGATATTCTGTAGCACCTATCAATCAAATAACAGTGCATTTCACATACTTTACTTGCCTGTATTTCAGAAACTATACATCCGATCTCACAACTACAGGTATGTATAGAATCAGTAGGATATGGCCAGTATAGCACTGGCTTTAGTTATATAGGAAAATCCTAGTGGCTGGACCTCTTTAAAGGTGGCCTCACACAATGGATAGCTGTTGACGAAATGCTTATTCGGCTGACCAACCCCACCTTTGACATGCATGTGTTTTTATATGGGGAGAAGAGCCGGAGCGGCTGCCAGATACCTCAACAAATGGTTATTTCCATAGAGGAATAAAGGATTGGGCATGTAAAGCCAGAATACCCTATTCTTATCTCCCCCCCCCTCCCCATCGGAGAACACACTGAAAGCCCTTATATATGTGTTTTGTGGCCGACTTTCATGCCTCAAAGCAGCGCTCTAGCATTGGGGGTTTTTTTTTAGCGATGGGAATGGCTCTTTAAATTCCCTTCCTCTGGTGGTATACGCACACTGTGGCGTTTTTCGGCGTTGCTCCTGTCCCGTGACGCCATCTTGCGCCCGTAATTTCTAATTTCCTGGAAGGCAGAAGTCACATCAGAAGGATTTTTTACAAGTCTATGAGAGCCACAATGAGGCTCGTATAGACTTGGGTTGAATTGTCTGCCATTGCTGCTTTTGCCTCATGCGGACACGATTTGTGTCCTTCATGTGCGTCTCAGCTAATGTCAGCTCCAGAAGACACGAAGAGTCTCCAAAAAGACTAATATTTTTAAAAATGTGCTAATTTCTAACAATAAACTCTGTGATGCTTTAAGATGTCTTCATATGGCTCAGGACGACCCCATCCACTTCTATGGTTATTCTAAAATCCTACGGCTGTGTGGCGCCACCATAGGCCTGTGTGCGTAAACGTCACTTTCAATCGGTTGGAACCAAAGATGATAGAACCATTCCTCACCTTTTTTTAAAGGGAAGAGATCACCTGAAAATAATCTATTGTTTAAATCAGATTTTTGTGATACATGGACTTGAAAAATAATTGGCAGTGTTCTTTTTTTAAATTGATCTTTATTTAAAAATAAAAAAATATTTACAATTCTCACACTGGCCACATGGGCTTTTTTTTTTTTTTCACTCCTATATCCTGCTCTTTCATGAAGAGTTTACAGCAGGTTCCTTATCATCAGAGCCTGGATAAAACTAACATAACACCTTTTATAGACAGCTGATAATATAGCATCCATGAGTCACAATAGGGGATATCACAGCTCACCTCCTCCTCCTGGACAATGATTGATATCACCTCTATATACAGTATATAACGCAGTATTCACCATTCACAATAGGTGATATTACAGCTCACCACCTCCTCCTCTTGTACAATGTCGGATCACCTCTCTGTATACACTAGATAACACAGGATCCACCATTCACAATAATGTCATAACTCACCACCTTCTCCTCCTGTAAAATGACTGATAACACCTATATAAAGCAGATAACACCAGATCCACCAATCACAATAGGTGATGTCACAGCTCACCACCTCCTCCTGCACAATGATTGATAACATCTCCATATACAATAGATGACACAGGATCCGCTATTCATAATAATGTCACAGCTCACCTCCTCCTCCTGTATAATGAATAACCTCTGTATATAGTAAATTACACAGGATCCACCATTCACAATAGGGGATGTCACAGCTCACCTCCTCCTCCTGTATAATGAATTACACCTGTGTACAGTAGATAACACAGGATCCACCATTCACAGTAGGAGATATCACAACTCACCACCTCCTCTTCCTGTAAAATGACTGATAACACCTGTATTTAAAGCAGATAACACTGGATCCAACACCCCTGTATAAAGCAGATAACACCAGATCCACCAATCACAATAGGTGATGTCACAGCTCACCTTCTCCTCCTGTACAATGACTGATCACATCTCCATATAGAATAGATGACACAGGATACACTATTCATAATAGGTGATGTCACAGCTCACCGCCTCCTGTGCAATGATTGATATCACCTATATATACAGTAGATAACACAGGATCCACCATTCACAATAGGTGATGTCTCAACTCACTTCCTCCCCCTCCTGTACAATGACTGATAACCCCTCTGTATACAGCAGATAACACAGGATCCACATTTCACAATAGGTGATGTTACAGCTCACCTCCTCCTCCTGTACAATAATTGATATCCCTTCTATATACAGTAGATGACACATTATCCACCATTCATAATAGATATCACAACTCACTTCCTCCTCCTGTACAATGAATGATCATCTCTATACACTGCTGATGACACACTATCTACCAAACACAACAGGAACACTCGCAGCCGGCTCTACTCTCCCCCACTTTTCACAATTACCTTTTCACATGTTTCTTAGATACTTCAGTACTATAGCTAGGATTCGACCATTGTGGCTATGTACATGTGTTGTTTCCTGAAACAGTAGGAAGTTAGAATTTAAGAAAGCCCCAGCGGCTGGTGTGAAAGTTGAAAGTTTTCGGTTTATATTTTAACACGTATTGCGAGAAAAAAAAAGCAATGGCAAGAATGAAAAATAAATAAAACATTTAACACAAAAGCTGGATTAAACTGTGGGTTGTTGCTGATGATCGCTTCGCTTTTAAAGGGGAAAAAAAAATCGTTAAATGTTCATTTAATGAATACACCTCAAATACATCCCCTCCATCGGGAGGAAACAACAGATGCATTATTGACTTGTAAAAAGGCTGAACGCTACAAACGGATATTAGTTTTGTTTCTCATATTAAAAAAGCCTAAAAGAGTCTCAGAACGCCGCACTCAATACTCGCTGCAACGTACGGCCGCAACATACGTGTCTGCTATGGAAGTGCTAAGTGCGGCATTAACCTCAGAAAACTGTAATAATTGCCTAAAACTCTATTAAAGGATTTTTTACTCCATAAGTATCACTGAGGAGCGTACAACTGATTAGCTCGTGAGACGAGAGACGCTCAGAAGGAAGTCATTGGCTTTCCCATTACCGAGCTCACTGACTGATGCTCAGTCAACTCATTGTGCAGCCAGTGCAACACAAAGGATATAATCTGCAGCCAGAAATGCATACATTGAAGAGAAATGAATGTATTACCCAAAAGCTGTCCGTATCTTATAATATGAAGAAAAAACAAAAAGCCAGCACCAAATGTGCACTTCAGCACTAAACATTCCAAACTGTACTTATTATAAAAATTTTTTGAGATTTTTGGCAAAAAATTGCAATTTCTTGAGCTGCCTCGCCACGTCACGGCAAATCTCATTAGAGGCAGTCCTACACTAAAATATTTTTATAAATACAGTAGATAACACAGGATCCACCATTCACAGTAGGAGATATCACAACTCACCACCTCCTCTTCCTGTAAAATGACTGATAACACCTGTATTTAAAGCAGATAACACTGGATCCAACACCCCTGTATAAAGCAGATAACACCAGATCCACCAATCACAATAGGTGATGTCACAGCTCACCTTCTCCTCCTGTACAATGACTGATCACATCTCCATATAGAATAGATGACACAGGATACACTATTCATAATAGGTGATGTCACAGCTCACCGCCTCCTGTGCAATGATTGATATCACCTATATATACAGTAGATAACACAGGATCCACCATTCACAATAGGTGATGTCTCAACTCACTTCCTCCCCCTCCTGTACAATGACTGATAACCCCTCTGTATACAGCAGATAACACAGGATCCACATTTCACAATAGGTGATGTTACAGCTCACCTCCTCCTCCTGTACAATAATTGATATCCCTTCTATATACAGTAGATGACACATTATCCACCATTCATAATAGATATCACAACTCACTTCCTCCTCCTGTACAATGAATGATCATCTCTATACACTGCTGATGACACACTATCTACCAAACACAACAGGAACACTCGCAGCCGGCTCTACTCTCCCCCACTTTTCACAATTACCTTTTCACATGTTTCTTAGATACTTCAGTACTATAGCTAGGATTCGACCATTGTGGCTATGTACATGTGTTGTTTCCTGAAACAGTAGGAAGTTAGAATTTAAGAAAGCCCCAGCGGCTGGTGTGAAAGTTGAAAGTTTTCGGTTTATATTTTAACACGTATTGCGAGAAAAAAAAAGCAATGGCAAGAATGAAAAATAAATAAAACATTTAACACAAAAGCTGGATTAAACTGTGGGTTGTTGCTGATGATCGCTTCGCTTTTAAAGGGGAAAAAAAAATCGTTAAATGTTCATTTAATGAATACACCTCAAATACATCCCCTCCATCGGGAGGAAACAACAGATGCATTATTGACTTGTAAAAAGGCTGAACGCTACAAACGGATATTAGTTTTGTTTCTCATATTAAAAAAGCCTAAAAGAGTCTCAGAACGCCGCACTCAATACTCGCTGCAACGTACGGCCGCAACATACGTGTCTGCTATGGAAGTGCTAAGTGCGGCATTAACCTCAGAACACTGTAATAATTGCCTAAAACCCTATTAAAGGATTTTTTACTCCATAAGTATCACTGAGGAGCGTACAACTGATTAGCTGGTGAGACGAGAGACGCGCAGAAGGAAGTCATTGGCTTTCCCATTACCGAGCTCACTGACTGATGCTCAGTCAACTCATTGTGCAGCCAGTGCAACACAAAGGATATAATCTGCAGCCAGAAATGCATACATTGAAGAGAAATGAATGTATTACCCAAAAGCTGTCCGTATCTTATAATATACGAGGAGCGTAAAGCAGTATGATATACCCTATAGTCATATATATATATATATATATATATATATATATATATATATATATATATATATATATATTATATTATATGTATATAGTGTGTGTATATATATATATGTATATAGTGTGTGTGTGTATGTATATATATATATATATATATATATATATATATATATATATATATATATATATATATATATATATTTTTTTTTTTTTTTTTTATTTATATATATATGTATTTACTTATATTTATATATATATGTCCTTTATTTGTACCCTCTTGGACACATTTTGCGGGACGATTTTTAGACAGTTGTATACTATATAATTCAACATTAGCTTCAATAATCATTTCATACCTATTAACCCTTAATAGCAACAACAACAAATATAGATTACTTAAAATATACCTATCCTTTCCCAGTAAAGCCTGGTCTGCTGCCCTTATGCCTGACCCCCAGTTGTGACGGCTTTTGGGGAAAATAAGTCTTATATGTTCAGTAATTGTCCTGATTGTCATGCTCTATCACTTGCCATTCTTTTTCAGCCGGCTATTCTTATTCCTCTGTATTCTACCAGCACTGTATGAGCTGGAAAGTGCCCCATCATTCTGTAGTGAATCAAAGACCCTCCCTATCTTCTGTAGAGCGTCAAAGACCCTCCATGTCTTTCTGTAGTCAGACCGACTCTATCTTTCTGTAGTTAGACTCACCCTAATCTTTCTGTCGAGCGTCAAAGACCCTCCCTATTTTTCTGTAGAGCATCAAAGACCCTTCCTATCTTTCTTTCGAGCGTCAAAGACCCTACCTATTTTTCTGTCGAGCTTCAAAAACCCTCCCTATCTTCTGTAGAGCGTCAAAGACACTCCCCATCTTTCTGTAGAACTTCAAAGACCCTCCCCATCTTCTGTAGAGCATCAAAGACCCTTCCTATCTTTTTTTCGAGCATCAAAGTCCCTCCCTATCTTCTGTAGAGCGTCAGACCCTCCCTATCTTCTGTAGAGCGTCAGACCCTCCCTATCTTTTTGTCGAGGGTCAAAGGCCCTTCCTATCTTTCTTTCAAGCATCAAAGGCCCTCCCTATCTTTCTGTCGAGCTTCAAAGACCCTCTCTATCTTCTGTAGAGCATCAAAAACCCTTCCTATCTTCTGTAGAGTGTCAAAGACCCTTCCTATCTTCTGTAGAGCGTCAGACCCTCCCTATCTTCTGTAGAGCGTCAGACCCTCCCTATCTTCTGTAGAGCGTCAGACCCTCCCTATCTTCTGTAGAGCGTCAAAGACCCTCCCTATCTTCTGTAGAGCGTCAAAGACCCTCCCTATCTTCTGTAGAGCGTCAGACCCTCCCTATCTTCTGTAGAGCGTCAAAGACCCTCCCTATCTTCTGTAGAGCGTCAAAGACCCTCCCTATCTTTGTCGAATGTCAAAGACCCTCCCTATCTTTCTGTGGAGTGTCAGACCCTTCCTATCTTTCTTTCGAGTGTCAAAGACCCATCCTATCTTTCTTTCGAGCATCAAAGGCCCTCCCTATCTTTCTGTCGAGCTTCAAAGACCCTCTCTATATTTTGTAGAGCATCAAAAACCCACCCTATCTTCTGTAGAGCGTCAAAGGCACTCCCTATCTTCCGTAGCGCATCCAAGACCCTCCCCATCTTTCTGTAGAGTGTCAAAGACTCTCCCTATCTTCTGTAGCGCATCCAAGACCCTCCCCATCTTTCTGTAGAGCGCCAAAGACCCTCCCTATCTTCTGTAGAGTGTCCAGAGACCCTCCCTATCTTTCTCTCGAGCATCCAAGAGCCTTCCTATGTTTCTGTAAAGCGTCAAAGACTTGCCCCTTCTTGTAATCCTTTTTGGTTCCTCTGATGCAGGAGACTGACCTCACTTGATAACAGTAAGTTAGAAAAAAAGAGACCCTTTTGGAGGAATCTTTAGGGATATAACGGAAAAAAAAACCCTGTTACACTTTATGGGCTTGTACTATGGAATCATGACTGCTTTTCTTCGAAACAGTGCCACATCTGGCTACAGGTTGTGTGTGGTATTGCATCCCGGCTTCATTTACTTTTGCAAACCCTGGAAAGTGTGACACTTTGTGGAGGAAATCTTAATGATGACATAAGTAAATATTTTATTATTTTAATTTGATTATTAGTCCGAAGCTCGGTCCTGAGACCTCTTCTTGTTTCTCCCCCGCAGATGACATGGAAGCGATTCCGGTCAAACAGTTTGTCAAACACATCAGCGAGCTCTATTCTAACAACCAGCACGGATTCTCCGAAGAATTTGAGGTACGTTTTGTGCTTTTTAAATACAAAATAAATTTTTATTGCAAACTCCGAATGTGTTAAAAAATTAAAATGCAAATATTATGTTTCGGTAATTATATATGTGGCTTTTTTTTATGGCGCAATTTACCTTATGTTGCGCACAATTAAAAGAGCTGCAGTAAATTGTCTTTATGTTGCGCAGTCATTCCGGCTGCAGTTAAGTGAGATATATTGTCAGCTGTGAGCGGCTGGAGCTGAATGCAGATGTGACCCACACATGGGCGATCCGGGGCCGGCCGCACCACAGAGGCTACAGCCGAACAATTGAAGAATGGTGCCGGCTGATAAATGCTCCTTTCATGCATATTCTCTGACCATTGCCAAAGGCCTGGCCAGTCACAACAGGAATGAACCGCCAAAAATGGATGGAGGGTAATAAAAATAACAATAGAGGAGGAAAAAAAGAAACTGATACAGTTTAGTTTTAACTTTTACAAGAGAAGATAATGGAAGGAATAATCTGTTTTATTGGTTTGAAAATAAATTTACTCTACAAATGGAAGGAAAAGGAAAATGGACAGATCCTGATAAAGGTGGATAAATATGAAAAAAATAGATGGATACTGATACAGAGAGCGATGTAATGAGGGATGGATACAGAGAGCGATGTAATGGAGGGATGGATACAGAGAGCGATATAATGCAGAGAGCGATGTAATGAGGGATGGATACAGAGAGCGATGTAATGAGGGATAGATACAGAGAGCGATGTAATAAGGGATTGATACAGAGAGCGATGTAATGAGGGATGGATACAGAGAGCGATGTAATGAGGAATGGATACAGAAAACGATGTAATGAGGGATGGATACAGAGAGCGATGTAATGGAGGGATGGATACAGAGAGCAATGTAATGGAGGGATGGATACAGAGCGATGTAATGGAGGGATGATACAGAGAGCAATGTAATGGAGGGATAGATACAGAGAGATGTAATGAGGGATGGTCACAGAGAGCGATATAATGGAGGGATGGATACAAAAAGCGATGTAATGGAGGGATGGATACAGAGAGGTGTAATGGAGGGATGGATACAGAGAGGTGTAATGGAAGGATGGATACAGAGAGCGATGTAATGAGGGATGGATACAGAGAGCAATGTAATGGAGGGATGGATACAGAGCGATGTAATGGAGGGATGGATACAGAGAGGTGTAATGGAGGGATGGATACAGAGAGGTGTAATGGAGGGATGGATACAGAGAGGTGTAATGGAAGGATGGATACAGAGAGCGATGTAATGAGGGATGGATACAGAGAGCGATGTAATGGAGGGATGGATACAGAGAGCAATGTAATGGAGGGATGGATACAGAGAGGTGTAATGGAGGGATGGATACAGAGAGGTGTAATGGAGGGATGGATACAGAGCGATGTAATGGAGGGATGGATACAGATGTTGAGGAGAGCCATAAAATGAAATACTTAATTAACCTCTGGACATAGAGCATTGTGGGAAATATATCGTTTTGCCTTACATAATTCAGGTTTCAGATCATATAAATGACACAGATATAAAGATGGCCGCTATTTCCTGTTATCCACACCTTGCTTGGAATGCAAGGAATGTCCAGATGAAAGAAGACCTCCATATAAGGGAAGATCCCTGGTCAAGCTGGAAATCACAGACCAAACCATCAGCATGGATGCACCAGATGACGTCCCTCCCATCGTCATGGTTTCATCCACTGGTCAGACCCGCCCATCAACAGCAACACGGATCTCCCCATTGGCTAGCCCATGAACTGTCCCACTAAATGTGCATATCTGAACTTGTGTACGCCCCTAGCCTATATCAAGAGGACGCATGAGTCTCCTCAGTCTGTTTGGTGCAATTTTTCTACTGTGACCAAGAAGAGATTACACATCCGACTGTGTCTGGTGTGGATTCTTTTATGCATGCACTTGGCCCATATCAATTCGGCCAGGCAGTAGGCAACTAGTGATCTCTGGTTATGAGTTCACCTTAACACAGAGAGCAATGTAATGGAGGGATGGATACAGAGAGGTGTAATGGAGGGATGGATACAGAGAGGTGTAATGGAGGGATGGATACAGAGAGGTGTAATGGAGGGATGGATACAGAGAGGTGTAATGAAGGGATGGATACAGAGAGGTGTAATGGAAGGATGGATACAGAGAGCGATGTAATGGAGGGATGGATACAGAGCGATGTAATGGAGGGATGGATACAGAGCGATGTAATGGAGGGATGGATACAGAGAGCAATGTAATGGAGGGATGGATACAGAGCGATGTAATGGAGGGATGGATACAGAGAGGTGTAATGGAGGTATGGATACAGAGAGGTGTAATGGAGGGATGGATACAGAGAGGTGTAATGTAGGGATGGATACAGAGAGGTGTAATGGAGGGATGGATACAGAGAGGTGTAATGAAGGGATGGATACAGAGAGGTGTAATGGAAGGATGGATACAGAGAGCGATGTAATGGAGGGATGGATACAGAGCGATGTAATGGAGGGATGGATACAGAGCGATGTAATGGAGGGATGGATACAGAGAGCAATGTAATGGAGGGATGGATACAGAGCGATGTAATGAGGGATGGATACAGAGAGATGTGATGGAGGGATGGATACAGAGTGATGTAATGGAGGGATGGATACAGAGAGCAATGTAATGGAGGGATGGATACAGAGCGATGTAATGGAGGGATGGATACAGAGAGCAATGTAATGGAGGGATGGATACAGAGAGATGTAATGAGGGATGGATACAGAGCAATGTAATTAGGGATGGATACAGAGAGCGATGTATTGGAGGGATGGATACAGAGAGCGATGTAATGGAGGGATGGATACAGAGAGCGATGTAATGGAGGGATGGATACAGAGAGGTGTAATGGAGGGATGGATACAGAGAGGTGTAATGGAGGGATGGATACAGAGAGGTGTAATGGAGGTATGGATACAGAGAGGTGTAATGGAGGGATGGATACAGAGAGGTGTAATGGAGGGATGGATACAGAGAGGTGTAATGGAGGGATGGATACAGAGAGGTGTAATGGAGGGATGGATACAGAGAGGTGTAATGGAGGGATGGATACAGAGAGGTGTAATGGAGGGATGGATACAGAGAGGTGTAATGGAGGGATAGATACAGAGAGGTGTAATGGAGGGATGGATACAGAGAGGTGTAATGGAGGGATAGATACAGAGAGATGTAATGGAGGGATGGATACCGAGAGCAATGTAATGGAGGGATGGATACCGAGAGCGATGTAATGGAGGGATGGATACAGAGAGCGATGTAATGGAGGGATGGATACAGAGAGCGATGTAATGGAGGGATGGATACAGAGCGATGTAATGGAGGGATGGATACAGAGAGGTGTAATGGAGGGATGGATACAGAGAGGTGTAATGGAAGGATGGATACAGAGAGCGATGTAATGAGGGATGGATACAGAGAGCGATGTAATGGAGGGATGGATACAGAGAGCAATGTAATGGAGGGATGGATACAGAGAGGTGTAATGGAGGGATGGATACAGAGAGGTGTAATGGAGGGATGGATACAGAGCGATGTAATGGAGGGATGGATACAGATGTTGAGGAGAGCCATAAAATGAAATACTTAATTAACCTCTGGACATAGAGCATTGTGGGAAATATATCGTTTTGCCTTACATAATTCAGGTTTCAGATCATATAAATGACACAGATATAAAGATGGCCGCTATTTCCTGTTATCCACACCTTGCTTGGAATGCAAGGAATGTCCAGATGAAAGAAGACCTCCATATAAGGGAAGATCCCTGGTCAAGCTGGAAATCACAGACCAAACCATCAGCATGGATGCACCAGATGACGTCCCTCCCATCGTCATGGTTTCATCCACTGGTCAGACCCGCCCATCAACAGCAACACGGATCTCCCCATTGGCTAGCCCATGAACTGTCCCACTAAATGTGCATATCTGAACTTGTGTACGCCCCTAGCCTATATCAAGAGGACGCATGAGTCTCCTCAGTCTGTTTGGTGCAATTTTTCTACTGTGACCAAGAAGAGATTACACATCCGACTGTGTCTGGTGTGGATTCTTTTATGCATGCACTTGGCCCATATCAATTCGGCCAGGCAGTAGGCAACTAGTGATCTCTGGTTATGAGTTCACCTTAACACAGAGAGCAATGTAATGGAGGGATGGATACAGAGAGGTGTAATGGAGGGATGGATACAGAGAGGTGTAATGGAGGGATGGATACAGAGCGATGTAATGGAGGGATGGATACAGATGTTGAGGAGAGCCATAAAATGAAATACTTAATTAACCTCTGGACATAGAGCATTGTGGGAAATATATCGTTTTGCCTTACATAATTCAGGTTTCAGATCATATAAATGACACAGATATAAAGATGGCCGCTATTTCCTGTTATCCACACCTTGCTTGGAATGCAAGGAATGTCCAGATGAAAGAAGACCTCCATATAAGGGAAGATCCCTGGTCAAGCTGGAAATCACAGACCAAACCATCAGCATGGATGCACCAGATGACGTCCCTCCCATCGTCATGGTTTCATCCACTGGTCAGACCCGCCCATCAACAGCAACACGGATCTCCCCATTGGCTAGCCCATGAACTGTCCCACTAAATGTGCATATCTGAACTTGTGTACGCCCCTAGCCTATATCAAGAGGACGCATGAGTCTCCTCAGTCTGTTTGGTGCAATTTTTCTACTGTGACCAAGAAGAGATTACACATCCGACTGTGTCTGGTGTGGATTCTTTTATGCATGCACTTGGCCCATATCAATTCGGCCAGGCAGTAGGCAACTAGTGATCTCTGGTTATGAGTTCACCTTAACACAGAGAGCAATGTAATGGAGGGATGGATACAGAGAGGTGTAATGGAGGGATGGATACAGAGAGGTGTAATGGAGGGATGGATACAGAGAGGTGTAATGGAGGGATGGATACAGAGAGGTGTAATGAAGGGATGGATACAGAGAGGTGTAATGGAAGGATGGATACAGAGAGCGATGTAATGGAGGGATGGATACAGAGCGATGTAATGGAGGGATGGATACAGAGCGATGTAATGGAGGGATGGATACAGAGAGCAATGTAATGGAGGGATGGATACAGAGCGATGTAATGGAGGGATGGATACAGAGAGGTGTAATGGAGGTATGGATACAGAGAGGTGTAATGGAGGGATGGATACAGAGAGGTGTAATGTAGGGATGGATACAGAGAGGTGTAATGGAGGGATGGATACAGAGAGGTGTAATGAAGGGATGGATACAGAGAGGTGTAATGGAAGGATGGATACAGAGAGCGATGTAATGGAGGGATGGATACAGAGCGATGTAATGGAGGGATGGATACAGAGCGATGTAATGGAGGGATGGATACAGAGAGCAATGTAATGGAGGGATGGATACAGAGCGATGTAATGAGGGATGGATACAGAGAGATGTGATGGAGGGATGGATACAGAGTGATGTAATGGAGGGATGGATACAGAGAGCAATGTAATGGAGGGATGGATACAGAGCGATGTAATGGAGGGATGGATACAGAGAGCAATGTAATGGAGGGATGGATACAGAGAGATGTAATGAGGGATGGATACAGAGCAATGTAATTAGGGATGGATACAGAGAGCGATGTATTGGAGGGATGGATACAGAGAGCGATGTAATGGAGGGATGGATACAGAGAGCGATGTAATGGAGGGATGGATACAGAGAGGTGTAATGGAGGGATGGATACAGAGAGGTGTAATGGAGGGATGGATACAGAGAGGTGTAATGGAGGTATGGATACAGAGAGGTGTAATGGAGGGATGGATACAGAGAGGTGTAATGGAGGGATGGATACAGAGAGGTGTAATGGAGGGATGGATACAGAGAGGTGTAATGGAGGGATGGATACAGAGAGGTGTAATGGAGGGATGGATACAGAGAGGTGTAATGGAGGGATGGATACAGAGAGGTGTAATGGAGGGATAGATACAGAGAGGTGTAATGGAGGGATGGATACAGAGAGGTGTAATGGAGGGATAGATACAGAGAGATGTAATGGAGGGATGGATACCGAGAGCAATGTAATGGAGGGATGGATACCGAGAGCGATGTAATGGAGGGATGGATACAGAGAGCGATGTAATGGAGGGATGGATACAGAGAGCGATGTAATGGAGGGATGGATACAGAGCGATGTAATGGAGGGATGGATACAGAGAGGTGTAATGGAGGGATGGATACAGAGAGGTGTAATGGAAGGATGGATACAGAGAGCGATGTAATGAGGGATGGATACAGAGAGCGATGTAATGGAGGGATGGATACAGAGAGCAATGTAATGGAGGGATGGATACAGAGAGGTGTAATGGAGGGATGGATACAGAGAGGTGTAATGGAGGGATGGATACAGAGCGATGTAATGGAGGGATGGATACAGATGTTGAGGAGAGCCATAAAATGAAATACTTAATTAACCTCTGGACATAGAGCATTGTGGGAAATATATCGTTTTGCCTTACATAATTCAGGTTTCAGATCATATAAATGACACAGATATAAAGATGGCCGCTATTTCCTGTTATCCACACCTTGCTTGGAATGCAAGGAATGTCCAGATGAAAGAAGACCTCCATATAAGGGAAGATCCCTGGTCAAGCTGGAAATCACAGACCAAACCATCAGCATGGATGCACCAGATGACGTCCCTCCCATCGTCATGGTTTCATCCACTGGTCAGACCCGCCCATCAACAGCAACACGGATCTCCCCATTGGCTAGCCCATGAACTGTCCCACTAAATGTGCATATCTGAACTTGTGTACGCCCCTAGCCTATATCAAGAGGACGCATGAGTCTCCTCAGTCTGTTTGGTGCAATTTTTCTACTGTGACCAAGAAGAGATTACACATCCGACTGTGTCTGGTGTGGATTCTTTTATGCATGCACTTGGCCCATATCAATTCGGCCAGGCAGTAGGCAACTAGTGATCTCTGGTTATGAGTTCACCTTAACACAGAGAGCAATGTAATGGAGGGATGGATACAGAGAGGTGTAATGGAGGGATGGATACAGAGAGGTGTAATGGAGGGATGGATACAGAGAGGTGTAATGGAGGGATGGATACAGAGAGGTGTAATGAAGGGATGGATACAGAGAGGTGTAATGGAAGGATGGATACAGAGAGCGATGTAATGGAGGGATGGATACAGAGCGATGTAATGGAGGGATGGATACAGAGCGATGTAATGGAGGGATGGATACAGAGAGCAATGTAATGGAGGGATGGATACAGAGCGATGTAATGGAGGGATGGATACAGAGAGGTGTAATGGAGGTATGGATACAGAGAGGTGTAATGGAGGGATGGATACAGAGAGGTGTAATGTAGGGATGGATACAGAGAGGTGTAATGGAGGGATGGATACAGAGAGGTGTAATGAAGGGATGGATACAGAGAGGTGTAATGGAAGGATGGATACAGAGAGCGATGTAATGGAGGGATGGATACAGAGCGATGTAATGGAGGGATGGATACAGAGCGATGTAATGGAGGGATGGATACAGAGAGCAATGTAATGGAGGGATGGATACAGAGCGATGTAATGAGGGATGGATACAGAGAGATGTGATGGAGGGATGGATACAGAGCGATGTAATGGAGGGATGGATACAGAGAGCAATGTAATGGAGGGATGGATACAGAGCGATGTAATGGAGGGATGGATACAGAGAGCAATGTAATGGAGGGATGGATACAGAGAGATGTAATGAGGGATGGATACAGAGCAATGTAATTAGGGATGGATACAGAGAGCGATGTATTGGAGGGATGGATACAGAGAGCGATGTAATGGAGGGATGGATACAGAGAGCGATGTAATGGAGGGATGGATACAGAGAGGTGTAATGGAGGGATGGATACAGAGAGGTGTAATGGAGGGATGGATACAGAGAGGTGTAATGGAGGTATGGATACAGAGAGGTGTAATGGAGGGATGGATACAGAGAGGTGTAATGGAGGGATGGATACAGAGAGGTGTAATGGAGGGATGGATACAGAGAGGTGTAATGGAGGGATGGATACAGAGAGGTGTAATGGAGGGATGGATACAGAGAGGTGTAATGGAGGGATGGATACAGAGAGGTGTAATGGAGGGATAGATACAGAGAGGTGTAATGGAGGGATGGATACAGAGAGGTGTAATGGAGGGATAGATACAGAGAGATGTAATGGAGGGATGGATACCGAGAGCAATGTAATGGAGGGATGGATACCGAGAGCGATGTAATGGAGGGATGGATACAGAGAGCGATGTAATGGAGGGATGGATACAGAGAGCGATGTAATGGAGGGATGGATACAGAGCGATGTAATGGAGGGATGGATACAGAGAGGTGTAATGGAGGGATGGATACAGAGAGATGTAATGGAGGCATGGATACAGAGAGCGATGTAATGAGGGATGGATACAGAGAGCGATGTAATGAGGGATGGATACAGAGAGCAATGTAATGGAGGGATGGATACAGAGAGCAATGTAATGGAGGGATGGATGCCGAGAGCAATGTAATGGAGGGATGGATACCGAGAGCGATGTAATGGAGGGATGGATACAGAGAGCGATGTAATGGAGGGATGGATACAGAGACGTGTAATGGAGGGATGGATACAGAGAGGTGTAATGGAGGGATGGATACAGAGAGGTGTAATGGAGGGATGGATACAGAGAGCGATGTAATGAAGGGATGGATACAGAGAGCGATGTAATGGAGGGATGGATACAGAGAGGTGTAATGAAGGGATGGATACAGAGAGGTGTAATGGAGGGATGGATGCAGAGAGCGATGTAATGGAGGGATGGATACAGAGAGGTGTAATGGAGGGATGGATACAGAGAGCGATGTAATGGAGGGATGGATACAGAGAGGTGTAATGGAGGGATGGATACAGAGAGGTGTAATGGAGGGATGGATACAGAGAGGTGTATTGGAGGGATGGATACAGAGAGGTGTAATGGAGGGATGGATACAGAGAGGTGTAATGGAGAGATGGATTCAGAGACATGTAATGAGAGATAGATACAGAGAGATGTAATGGAGGGATGGATGCAGAGAGCGATGTAATGGAGGGATGGATACAGAGAGATGTAATGGAGGGATGGATACAGAGAGGTGTAATGGAGGGATGGATGCAGAGAGCGATGTAATGAGGGATGGATACAGAGAGCGATGTAATGGAGAGATGGATTCAGAGACATGTAATGAGAGATAGATACAGAGAGATGTAATGGAGGGATGGATGCAGAGAGCGATGTAATGGAGGGATGGATACAGAGAGATGTAATGGAGGGATGGATACAGAGAGGTGTAATGGAGGGATGGATGCAGAGAGCGATGTAATGGAGGGATGGATACAGAGAGCGATGTAATGGAGGGATGGATACAGAGAGGTGTAATGAAGGGATGGATACAGAGAGCGATGTAATGGAGGGATGGATACAGAGAGGTGTAATGAAGGGATGGATACAGAGAGCGATGTAATGGAGGGATGGATATAAATAGAGATCTAGTGGATGGTTACAGTTAACACAAGCTCTTTCTCTGGATTTTTTGCTATTTACACTGAGCGCCTCCTGTAATTGTTGCTCCTCTGATTCTGAAACAATTTTTCCTTCTGTAATCCCAACGATCTTCTCTGGGATTTGGTAACGCTTTTACTGGTCAGTATCGGAGGAGGAAAAGCAAAGGTTCACAGAAAACCTCTGTTCTTTACGCCTAGTTTGTGGAGTGGAAAACTTGCACCATTATTACAGGGGGGGGGGGGGGGGGAGACAAGATTTTAGAATTGAAGACCCCAGGTGAAAAAAATAAACTGTTCCAGAATTGGCAGAGCAGCAGCAATTGGACGACATGCACAGCTTAAATGTCAAAAATTCAAAACTTTAAAGCTAAACGTATCGATTCCTTTGAAGAAGGAAGTTCAGCCCGACTTTGGAGTGTATGTGATTCCTCCTTGATACTGGCCCTTTAAATGTGCTCGAGCTCAGGGCGCCGCTGCAGCTTCTGAATGTAACTCCTACATATTCCAACCTTACAATTTCTCCATGTAAATAGGTTCTTGCATTATTTGGGTCACAGATCTCATTTCTGCTGGATTGATGAATCCCCCACCATTACTCCACTATGCAGCCAGTCTGACGGTGCAGTTTTCCCTGTACCTGAGTATTGTGCACGGAGCCCCCCCGCCCAGCCCCCACAGTCTGCACCCTGCTAATTGAGCTCTAGTGGCAATTGGGCGATGCCGCTGCTGTAATTTGGCTGACTGAGCAGCAATAACAGTGATGATCGTATTCAGGGCAAACACTCATTGTCCGGGGAGTGGGATGTGATCAGCCTGATCACATGTGTCGCCATCCCCTCAATTATTTATGAGCTGCGGTCCCCGGCGTTGTATCTCGCAGCTGCTTTTGACACCATTTAATTATTCACTATAATCAGCGGCACATCCCTGAACTTGAGCGGAGTCTAATTAGGACCACGATTTGTGCAGTGTCAAGTCATCTGTACGGACCAAGTGTGTGAATTCTCAGCTTATGTGCAGAAAGCTTGGCTTGGGTCGAATGGGGGCATCTGCTAAATGACTTGCATCATCAATAATAACCTCCCACTTCTGTCTCAAAATCTTACCTTGTGCTGCACTAGTTTTTTGAATTGCTCTACCCCAATCAAATGATTTCCAAACATCCACAGTTTAACGCTAGAAGTCCCAGGAATTTTGAGCTCCATAGGTTTCCAATGGTAGAAATGTTAAATGACCTCTCTCTGGGACTTGACCCCTCTCTGGGACTTCTAGTGTTAAAGGAAACAGCTTTTTTTATGCTATCCATTCTGAGAGCAGCATGATATGGGGCAGAGACTCTGATTCTAGTGATGTACTTCTTACTAGTTGATGCAGTTTTGATTATGAAGTGTTTTATCTGCTGCAGATCTAGCAGTTCTTTGAATGCTGAGCTCTGTATAACCCCGCCCACATCACAGTTCTATAAAGAAGTCCGGGAAGCAGATCTCTCCGTTACTAGATTTTCCTTACTGGCAAATTAACCCATAATTGGTCTAAACATCCTATTTTAGCTTGGAGATACACTATTAATGAGAGATAAAACTTTAAGCTCCTGAGCCCTTCCTTTCCCACCCCATCACATTCCATGGGTCATTTACAACATTAAAGACTTATGTTGTAAGGTGGGCTGTGGGCCTCACTAGGCACCAGGACCTGGGTGTGTCTGCTACTTGTGTTCCTCCTATACCCCATCTTGTATTAATGTCTTTTGATTCCTGTCCTAGTTTTATAATTAGATCTCATGTATAATATTCATGCTGATGATGATGAACAGAAGGAATAGTTGCTCATTGTAACCATGAAATTTTATAGGGTCTGGCTGCTACTCTCATTTGCCCTACATTTTTGTTTTCCTCAGTTCTATAAGCCTTACTATATTGTACATAAATATTTGAACATTGATCACATAGCACTCCTAGTGGTTATAAAAGGGATTGCATTTTTAAAATTAGTGGTAGTATGTAAATCATGTTCCAGTTTCTCCTTTTTCCTTCTCCATCATTTCTTCTCTTTTCTTCTCTCTTAGCCCTCCTCCGTCTTTCTGCCACGTAACTTCCGCCTCTCTTCCCCCTTCCGCCTCCCTTCCCCCTTCCGCCTCCCTTCCCCCTTCCGCCTCCCTTCCCCCTTCCGCCTCCCTTCCCCCTTCCGCCTCCCTTCCCCCTCCCGCCTCCCTTCCCCCTCCCGCCTCCCTTCCCCCTCCCGCCTCCCTTCCCCTCCCTCCCTTCCCCCTCTCTCCTCCCTCCCTTCCCCCTCTCTCCTCCCTCCCTTCCCCCTCTCTCCTCCCTCCCTTCCCCCTCTCTCCTCCCTCCCTTCCCCCTCCCTCCTCCCTTCCCCTCCCTCCTCCCTCCCTTCCCTCCTCCCTCCCTTCCCCCTCCCCTCCCCCTTCTGCCTCCCTTCCCCCTTCTGCCTCCCTTCCCCTCCCTCCCTCCTCCCTCCCTCCTCCCTCCCTTCCCCCTCCCCTTCCGCCTCCCTTCCCCCTTCCGCCTCTCTTCCGCCTCTCTTCCGCCTCTCTTCCGCCTCCCTTCCCCCTTCCGCCTCCCTTCCCCCTCCCTTCCCCCTCCCTTCCCCCTCCCTTCCGCCTCCCTTCCCCCTCCCTTCCCCTCCCGCCTCCCTTCCCCCTTCCCCCTCCCTTCCCCCTTCCCCCTTCCGCCTCCCTTCCCGTTTCCGCCTCCCTTCCCCCTTCCGCCTCCCTTCCCCCTTCCGCCTCCCTTCCCCCTTCCCCCTTCCGCCTCCCTTCCCCTTTCCGCCTCCCTTCCCCCTTCCGCCTCCCTTCCCCCTTCCGCCTCCCTTCCCCCTTCCGCCTCCCTTCCCCTTCCGCCTCCTTTCCCCTTCCCCCTTCCGCCTCCCTTCCCCTTCCCCCTTCCGCCTCCCTTCCCCTTCCCCCTTCCGCCTCCCTTCCCCCTTCCGCCTCCCTTCCCCCTTCCGCCTCCCTTCCCCCTTCCGCCTCCCTTCCCCCTTCCGCCTCTCTTCCCCCTTCCGCCTCTCCCGAGGCGCCGCTTCACTTTTGCCTCTCCCGAGTCGCCGCTTCCCTTTTGCCTCTCCCGAGTCGCCGCTTCCCTTTTGCCTCGCCCGCGTCACCTTTTCTCTTCCTTTTCTACTTTCCTTCTTCCTCCTCCTCCTTCCTTCTTCCTTCCGTTTGTCCTCTTTCTTTAGCTTGTACTTAATCTTCATTATTTTTATAATTGTAGTTGTGTTTTTCGTTGTGAATGTTGTTGTACAATTCCGCATTATTCCACCACAATAATTGAACATTGTAAATATTTTCATGAGTGCGCTCCTGTCGCTGCAGTTGAAATACATAGTGAATGCAGTAATATGTACCTATGTAATTATATTTATTTAGTGCACCGAAGCAGCATTGTGCGCAGCCCACGTTGCCTTTGTTGGGTGTAGATGGATAACGCCACATCTGCT
>NC_134360.1:21641216-21718716 GCF_048569485.1 Anomaloglossus baeobatrachus
ACTGGATCCTGAAGCCCACACCCAATTGGAAGTCATAAACAGACCATTTCCGGGGGGGGGGGGGGGATTTATCGTTTTGGGGGATTTTTTTTGTCACCGCATCCAAAAACGTTATTACTCCAGTGGAATTGCAACCGGCTCGCACTGGGCCGAGCACCGAGCGTACCGGAGCACCCCCGATGCTCGATCGAATAGTTCACATACAAGCAACACCCGAACTCAGACACTGAGGTTTGTTTTTTACCAGTCCATATTCCATACGAATCCCGATCTTTACAGGATAGGTTTGCTCCTCTCTATACGCGAGATCTCACTTTCACAGCAGTGAGGGCCGCGTGTGCTTGTGGGATCCCGCAACTCAGAAGTTCCGACACAACTTTTTGGTATTAAAGGAAACCTGACGTTGATATGTGCTCCTTGATGCAACGTGTAAGTCAAAAGTACGTGGCTGAGCGTATGCGGTGGATCGGGCAGCGTGTGTCACTGCTCAGGTTCCTTTTGAGTTTGGTACTTTAGTGGGGGACATTAGGGACCCTTGTAAGCACTTTTGTTAATGTGTGTTATTTAGAGAACTGTAAGGTTGCCCACTCATTTTCTTAAATATATACAGTGCCTTACGAAAGTATTCGTCCCCCTTGAATTTTTCAACCTTCTCCCACATTTTAGGCTTCAAACATAAAAGATAAAAATGTTAATGTTCTGGAGAAGAATCAACGACAAGTGACACAATTGTGAAGTTGAACAATATTTATTGCTTATTTTACACTTTTATAAAAAATAACTGAAAATCAGGGCGTGCAATATTATTCATCCCCTGTAAGTGAATACTTTGTAGCGCCCCCTTTTGCTGCGATTACAGCACAAGTCTCTTGGGGTATGTGTCTATCAATTTTGCACATGGAGAGGTGAAATTCTCGCCCATTCTTCCTTTGTAAACAGCTGGAGCTGAGTGAGGTTGGATGCAGAGCGTTTGTGAACAGCGGTTTTCAGCTCTTTCCACAGATTCTCGATTGGGTTCAGGTCTGGGCTGTGACTTGGCCATTCTAACACCTGGGTACGTTTATTTGTGAACCATTTCATTGTAGATTTTGCTTTATGTTTGGGATCATTGTCTTGTTGGGAGACAAATCTCCGTCCCAGTCTCAGGTCTTTTGCAGACTCCAACAGGTTTTCTTCAAGAATGGTCCTTTATTTGGCTCCATCCATCTTCCCATCAATATTAACCATCTTCCCTGTCCCTGCTAAAGAAAAGCAGGCCCAAACCATGATGCTGCCACCACCATGTTTGACAGTGGGGATGGTTTGTTCAGGGTGATGAGCTGTGTTGCTGTTACATATCGTTTGGAATTGTGCCCAAATAGTTCAATTTTGGTTTCATCTGTCCAGAGCACCTTCTTCCACATGTTTGGTGTCTCCAGGTGGCTTGTGGCAAACTTTAAACAACACTTTTTATGGATATCTTTGAGAAAGGGCTTTCTTCTTGCCCCTCTTCCATAAAGGCCAGATTTGTGCAGTGTACGACTGATTGTTGTCCTATGGACAGACTCTCCCACCTCAGCTGTAGGTCTCTGCAGATCATCCAGAGGGATCATGGGAGGCACACAGGAGTCTTCTCCTTGTGTGAGATGACAGTTTGGATGGACGGCCGGGTCTTGGTAGATTTGCAGTGGTATGATTCTCCTTCCATTTCAATATGATCGCTTGCACAGTGCTTCTCGGGATGTTTAAAGTTGTGGAAATCTTTTTGTAACCAAATCCGGCTTTAAACGTCTCCACAACAGTATCATGGACCTGCCTGATGTGTTCCTTGGTCTTCATGATGCTCTATGCGCTTTACACAGAACCCTGAGACTATCACAGAGCAGGGGCATTTATACGGAGACTTGATTACACACAGGGGCTTATATTTATCATCATCAGTCATTTAGGACAACATTGGATCATTCAGAGATCCTCAATGAACTTCTGGAGTGAGTTTGCTGCACTGAAAGTAAAGGGGATGAATAATATTGCACGCCCCAATTTTCAGTTTATTATTTAAAAAAGTTTAAAATAAGTAAGAAATTTGGTTCAACTTCACAATTGTCACTTGTTGTTGATTCTTCACCAGAAAATTAAAAATGTTATCTTTATGTTTGAAGCCTGAAATGTGGGAAAAGATGTAAAAATTCAAGAGTGCACTGTAGGGCAGCCCAGACTGGTGATGGGGGCTTAGTATGGATATTCCGCTCAATATTATGGGGTTAGGATTTCTGTACATACAGTCGTATATATGCAGTGTGAATACGCCGGTGTTTTTCCCCCCTTATGTTTATCGTCGTCTGGTAAGGAAATCTTTTCAGCTTTTGGGAAATTACCGTCTTAAGTGCAATTCAGCCCGTCTCTTAATGACTAAGTGTAAAGTCGGCGTCCTGGGAAGTCGTGCGGCGAGCTGTTCTGTAACTCGTAATGACGCCCCATTTGTATGTGCCCTGGTTTTACCTCCTGCAGTGCCGGAGTGGGCAGGACGGGAACGTACATTGTGATTGACAGCATGCTGCAGCAGATAAAAGACAAGAGCACCGTGAATGTCCTGGGCTTTCTGAAACACATCAGAACGCAGCGAAACTACCTCGTCCAGACGGAGGTAACGTTCCTGGCTCCTTCTCTGTTAATTGTGTAAAACAAGGCGCTGGCTGAGATGAAAAGCAAACGTGGTCGTGTTTTTTTGTTTGAAGATGACAGTAAAGTGTTTGCAGCGCTCGGCTATGAAAGGGGTGGGTTGTTTCCTCCCGGGGATGAAAGCAAGGTTGTCATGTGGGAGGAAGAATCCGTCTGCAGAAAGTATGCGGCGTTCAATGCGTTACATTCCGTATCTAGAAATGCTGCTGTGTGGGAAATGGCACATGAATCGCTGGCCGGGGCAGTGGAGCTGCCAGCATTGTTGTTACCTTTCTCTATATGTCATAGGACAGTAAAAAAGGCAGGGTCTTATATTATTTTTTGCTCTGAAAGATGAGCTAGGGCTTATTTTCAGAGGGAGTCTTATATTTTCCCATGAACAACAATCCACATTTATTCTTAAAAAAAGAAATTAACAACTTTTATTCAAATATAGTCGTATCTCATTCTGCAACATCAACATAACTCTCCACACCCTGTGTGTAACAAGTCTCTCGCTCTGTGTCTCTGGCTGTGTGTGTGTGTCTCTCTCAGCCCCCCGCTCTGTGTGTGTCTCTCGCCTGCTCTGTGTGTGTGTGTGTCTCTCTCACCCGCTCTGTGTGTGTCTCTCGCCCGCTCTGTGTGTGTCTCTCTCGCCCGCTCTGTGTGTGTCTCTCTCGCCCGCTCTGTGTGTGTCTCTCGCCCGCTCTGTGTGTGTCTCTCTCGCCCGCTCTGTGTGTGTCTCTCTCGCCCGCTCTGTGTGTGTCTCTCTCGCCCGCTCTGTGTGTGTGTGTCTCTCTCGCCCGCTCTCTGTGTCTCTCTCTCGCCCGCTCTCTGTGTCTCTCTCTCGCCCGCTCTGTGTGTGTCTCTCTCGCCCGCTCTCTGTGTGTCTCTCTCGCCCGCTCTCTGTGTGTGTCTCTCTCTCGCCCGCTCTGTGTGTGTGTGTCTCTCTCGCCCGCTCTCTGTGTCTCTCTCTCGCCCGCTCTCTGTGTCTCTCTCTCGCCCGCTCTCTGTGTGTGTCTCTCTCACCCGCTCTCTGTGTGTCTCTCTCGCCCGCTCTCTGTGTGTGTCTCTCGCCCGCTCTGTGTGTCTCTCTCTCGCCCGCTCTGTGTGTGTCTCTCTCTCGCCCGCTCTCTGTGTGTCTCTCTCTCGCCCGCTCTCTGTGTGTGTCTCTCTCGCTCGCTGTGTGTGTCGCTCGCCCGCTCTCTTTGTGTGTCTCTCTCTCTCGCCCGCTCTGTGTGTGTCTCTCTCTCTCGCCCGCTCTCTGTGTGTGTCTCTCTCTCTCGCCCGCTCTGTGTGTGTCTCTCTCGCCCGCTCTCTGTGTGTGTCTCTCTCGCCCGCTCTGTGTGTCTCTCTCGCTCGCTCTCTGTGTGTGTCTCTCTCGCCCGCTCTGTGTGTCTCTCTCTCTCGCCCGCTCTCTGTGTGTGTCTCTCTCGCCCGCTCTCTGTGTGTGTCTCTCTCTCGCCCGCTCTCTGTGTCTGTGTCTCTCTCGCTCGCTGTGTGTGTCTCTCGCCCGCTCTGTATGTGTCTCTCTCTCGCCCGCTCTGTGTGTGTCTCTCTTTCTCGCCCGCTCTGTGTGTGTCTCTCTCTCGCCCGCTCTGTGTGTCTCTCGCCCGCTCTGTGTGTGTGTGTCTCTCTCTCGCCCGCTCTGTGTCTCTCTCTCGCCCGCTCTGTCTCTCTCGCCCGCTCTCTGTGTGTGTCTCTCGCCCGCTCTCTGTGTGTGTCTCTCTCTCGCCCGCTCTGTGTGTCTCTCTCGCCCGTTCTGTGTCTGGTCTCTCGCCCGCTCTCTGTGTGTGTCTCTCTCGCCCGCTCTGTGTGTGTCTCTCTCGCCCGCTCTCTGTGTGTGTCTCTCTCGCCCGCTCTGTGTGTGTGTGTCTCTCTCGCTCGCTGTGTGTGTCTCTCGCCCGCTCTGTATGCGTGTGTCTCTCGCCCGCTCTCTGTGTATGTCTCTCTCTCTCTCGCCCGCTCTGTGTGTGTGTGTCTCTCTCTCGCCCGCTCTGTGTCTCTCTCTCGCCCGCTCTGTCTCTCTCGCCCGCTCTGTGTGTGTGTGTCTCTCTCGCTCGCTGTGTGTGTCTCTCGCCCGCTCTCTGTGTGTCTCTCTCTCTCGCCCGCTCTGTGTCTCTCTCTCGCCGGCTCTGTGTGTGTCTCTCTCGCCTGCTCTGTGTGTGTCTCTCTCGCCCGCTCTGTGTGTGTCTCTCTCGCCCGCTCTGTGTGTGTCTCTCTCGCCCGCTCTGTGTGTGTCTCTCTCGCCCGCTCTCTGTGTCTGTGTCTCTCTCGCTCGCTGTGTGTCTCTCTCGCCCGCTCTGTGTGTGTCTCTCTCTCTCACCCGCTCTCTGTGTGTGTCTCTCTCGCCCGCTGTGTGTGTCGCTCGCCCGCTCTCTTTGTGTGTCTCTCTCTCTCGCCCGCTCTGTGTGTGTCTCTCTCGCCCGCTCTCTGTGTGTCTCTCTCGCCCGCTCTCTGTGTGTCTCTCTCTCGCCCGCTCTGTGTCTCTCTCTCGCCCGCTCTCTGTGTCTCTCTCGCCCGCTCTCTGTGTCTCTCTCGCCCGCTCTCTGTGTGTGTCTCTCTCGCCCGCTCTCTGTGTGTGTCTCTCTCGCCCGCTCTCTGTGTCTCTCTCGCCCGCTCTCTGTGTCTCTCTCGCCCGCTCTCTGTGTGTGTCTCTCGCCCGCTCTCTGTGTGTGTCTCTCTCTCGCCCGCTCTGTGTGTGTCTCTCTCTCGCCGCTCTCTGTGTGTGTCTCTCTCGCCCGCTCTCTGTGTGTGTCTCTCTCTCGCCCGCTCTGTGTGTGTCTCTCTCTCGCCCGCTCTGTGTGTGTCTCTCTCGCTCGCTGTGTGTGTCGCTCGCCCGCTCTGTATGTGTCTCTCTCTCGCCCGCTATGTGTGTGTCTCTCTCGCCCGCTCTGTGTGTGTCTCTCTCTCTCGCCCGCTCTCTGTGTGTGTCTCTCTCTCTCGCCCGCTCTGTGTGTGTCTCTCTCGCCCGCTCTGTGTGTGTCTCCCTCGCCCGCTCTGTGTGTGTGTGTCTCTCTCTCGCCCGCTCTGTGTCTCTCTCTCGCCCGCTCTGTCTCTCTCGCCCGCTCTGTGTGTGTGTGTCTCTCTCGCCCGCTCTGTGTGTGTGTGTCTCTCTCGCTCGCTGTGTGTGTCTCTCGCCCGCTCTCTGTGTGTGTCTCTCTCGCCCGCTGTGTGTGTGTGTGTCTCTCTCGCTCGCTGTGTGTGTCTCTCGCCCGCTCTGTATGCGTGTGTCTCTCGCCCGCTCTGTGTGTCTCTCTCTCTCTCGCCCGCTCTGTGTGTGTGTGTCTCTCTCTCGCCCGCTCTGTGTCTCTCTCTCGCCCGCTCTGTGTGTGTGTGTCTCTCTCTCGCCCGCTCTGTGTGTGTCTCTCTCGCCCGCTCTCTGTGTCTGTGTCTCTCTCGCTCGCTGTGTGTGTCTCTCGCCCGCTCTGTATGTGTCTCTCTCTCGCCCGCTCTGTGTGTGTCTCTTTCTCGCCCGCTCTGTGTGTGTCTCTCTCGCTCGCTGTGTGTGTCGCTCGCCCGCTCTGTATGTGTCTCTCTCTCGCCCGCTCTGTGTGTGTCTCTCTCTCTCGCCCGCTCTGTGTCTCTCTCTCTCTCGCCCGCTCTGTGTGTGTCTCTCTCTCGCCCGCTCTGTGTGTGTCTCTCTCTCGCCCGCTCTCTGTGTGTCTCTCTCTCTCGCCCGCTCTGTGTGTGTCTCTCTCGCCCGCTCTGTGTGTGTCTCTCTCGCCCGCTCTGTGTGTGTCTCTCTCGCTCGCTGTGTGTGTCGCTCGCCCGCTCTGTATGTGTCTCTCTCTCGCCCGCTCTGTGTGTGTCTCTCTCTCTCGCCCGCTCTGTGTGTCTCTCTCTCTCGCCCGCTCTGTGTGTGTGTGTCTCTCTCGCCCGCTCTGTGTGTGTGTGTCTCTCGCCCGCTCTGTATGTGTGTGTCTCTCGCCCGCTCTGTGTGTCTCTCTCTCTCTTGCCCGCTCTGTGTGTCTCTCTCTCTCGCCCGCTCTGTGTCTCTCTCTCGCCCGCTCTCTGTGTGTGTCTCTCTCGCCCGCTCTGTGTGTGTCTCTCTCGCCCGCTCTGTGTGTGTCTCTCTCGCCCGCTCTGTGTGTGTCTCTCTCGCCCGCTCTCTGTGTCTGTGTCTCTCTCGCTCGCTGTGTGTGTCTCTCGCCCACTCTGTATGTGTCTCTCTCTCGCCCGCTCTGTGTGTGTCTCTCTCTCACCCGCTCTCTGTGTGTGTCTCTCTCGCCCGCTCTCTGTGTGTGTCTCTCTTGCTCGCTGTGTGTGTCGCTCGCCCGCTCTCTTTGTGTGTCTCTCTCTCTCGCCCGCTCTGTGTGTCTCTCTCTCTCTCGCCCGCTCTGTGTGTGTCTCTCTCTCTCGCCCGCTCTGTGTGTCTCTCTCGCCCGCTCTCTGTGTGTGTCTCTCTCGCCTGCTCTCTGTGTGTGTCTCTCTCGCCCGCTCTGTGTGTCTCTCTCGCCCGCTCTCTGTGTGTGTGTCTCTCTCGCCCGCTCTCTGTGTGTCTCTCTCTCGCCCGCTCTCTGTGTGTGTCTCTCTCGCCCGCTCTCTGTGTGTGTCTCTCTCTCGCCCGCTCTGTGTGTGTCTCTCTCGCCCGCTCTCTGTGTCTGTGTCTCTCTCGCTCGCTGTGTGTCTCTCGCCCGCTCTGTATGTGTCTCTCTCTCGCCCGCTCTGTGTGTGTCTCTCTTTCTCGCCCGCTCTCTGTGTGTGTCTCTCTCGCTCGCTGTGTGTGTCGCTCGCCCGCTCTGTATGTGTCTCTCTCTCGCCCGCTCTGTGTGTGTGTCTCTCTCTCTCTCGCCCGCTCTGTGTGTGTCTCTCTCTCTCGCCCGCTCTGTGTGTGTCTCTCTCTCTCGCCCGCTCTCTGTGTGTGTCTCTCTCTCTCGCCCGCTCTGTGTGTGTCTCTCTCGCCCGCTCTGTGTGTGTCTCTCTCACCCGCTCTGTGTGTGTCTCTCTCGCCCGCTCTCTGTGTGTGTGTCTCTCTCTCGCCCGCTCTGTGTCTCTCTCTCGCCCGCTCTGTGTCTCTCTCTCGCCCGCTCTGTGTCTCTCTCTCGCCCGCTCTGTGTGTGTCTCTCTCTCGCCCGCTCTGTGTGTGTCTCTCTCTCTCACCCGCTCTCTGTGTGTGTCTCTCTCGCCCGCTCTCTGTGTGTGTCTCTCTCGCTCGCTGTGTGTGTCGCTCGCCCGCTCTCTTTGTGTGTCTCTCTCTCTCGCCCGCTCTGTGTGTGTCTCTCTCTCTCGCCCGCTCTCTGTGTGTGTCTCTCTCTCTCGCCCGCTCTGTGTGTGTCTCTCTCGCCCGCTCTCTGTGTGTGTCTCTCTCGCCTGCTCTCTGTGTGTGTCTCTCTCGCCCGCTCTCTGTGTGTGTCTCTCTCGCCCGCTCTCTGTGTGTGTCTCTCTCGCTCGCTCTCTGTGTGTGTCTCTCTCGCCCGCTCTCTGTGTGTGTCTCTCTCTCGCCCGCTCTGTGTGTGTCTCTCTCGCCCGCTCTCTGTGTCTGTGTCTCTCTCGCTCGCTGTGTGTGTCTCTCGCCCGCTCTGTATGTGTCTCTCTCTCGCCCGCTCTGTGTGTGTCTCTTTCTCGCCCGCTCTGTGTGTGTCTCTCTCGCTCGCTGTGTGTGTCGCTCGCCCGCTCTGTATGTGTCTCTCTCTCGCCCGCTCTGTGTGTGTCTCTCTCTCTCGCCCGCTCTGTGTCTCTCTCTCTCTCGCCCGCTCTGTGTGTGTCTCTCTCTCGCCCGCTCTGTGTGTGTCTCTCTCTCGCCCGCTCTCTGTGTGTCTCTCTCTCTCGCCCGCTCTGTGTGTGTCTCTCTCGCCCGCTCTGTGTGTGTCTCTCTCGCCCGCTCTGTGTGTGTCTCTCTCGCTCGCTGTGTGTGTCGCTCGCCCGCTCTGTATGTGTCTCTCTCTCGCCCGCTCTGTGTGTGTCTCTCTCTCTCGCCCGCTCTGTGTGTCTCTCTCTCTCGCCCGCTCTGTGTGTGTCTCTCTCTCGCCCGCTCTGTGTGTGTCTCTCTCTCGCCCGCTCTGTGTGTGTCTCTCTCTCGCCCGCTCTCTGTGTGTCTCTCTCTCTCGCCCGCTCTGTGTGTGTCTCTCTCGCCCGCTCTGTGTGTGTCTCTCTCGCTCGCTGTGTTTCGCTCGCCCGCTCTCTGTGTGTGTCTATCTCTCTCGCCCGCTCTCTGTGTATGTCTCTCTATCGCCCGCTCTGTGTCTCTCGCCCGCTCTGTGTCTCTCTATCGCCCGCTCTGTGTCTCTCGCCCGCTCTGTGTCTCTCGCCCGCTCTGTGTGTCTCTCGCCCGCTCTGTGTGTCTCTCGCCCGCTCTGTGTGTCTCTCGCCCGCTCTGTGTGTCTCTCGCCCGCTCTGTGTGTCTCTCGCCCGCTCTGTGTGTCTCTCGCCCGCTCTGTATGTGTGTCTCTCTCGCCCGCTCTGTGTGTGTCTCTCTCTCGCCCGCTCTGTGTGTGTCTCTCTCTCGCCCGCTCTGTGTGTGTCTCTCTCTCGCCCGCTCTGTGTGTCTCTCTCTCGCCCGCTCTCTGTGTGTCTCTCTCGCCCGCTCTCTGTGTGTGTCTCTCTCTTGCCCGCTCTGTGTGTGTGTGTCTCTCTCGCCCGCTCTCTGTGTCTCTCTCTCGCCCGCTCTCTGTGTCTCTCTCTCGCCCGCTCTCTGTGTCTCTCTCTCGCCCGCTCTCTGTGTCTCTCTCTCGCCCGCTCTCTGTGTGTGTCTCTCTCACCCGCTCTCTGTGTCTCTCTCTCGCCCGCTCTCTGTGTGTCTCTCTCTCGCCCGCTCTCTGTGTGTGTCTCTCTCGCTCGCTGTGTGTGTCGCTCGCCCGCTCTCTTTGTGTGTCTCTCTCTCTCGCCCGCTCTGTGTGTGTCTCTCTCTCTCGCCCGCTCTCTGTGTGTGTCTCTCTCTCTCGCCCGCTCTCTGTGTGTGTCTCTCTCGCCCGCTCTCTGTGTGTGTCTCTCTCGCCTGCTCTCTGTGTGTGTCTCTCTCGCCCGCTCTGTGTGTCTCTCTCGCTCGCTCTCTGTGTGTGTCTCTCTCGCCCGCTCTGTGTGTCTCTCTCTCTCGCCCGCTCTCTGTGTGTGTCTCTCTCGCCCGCTCTCTGTGTGTGTCTCTCTCTCGCCCGCTCTGTGTGTGTCTCTCTCGCCCGCTCTCTGTGTCTGTGTCTCTCTCGCTCGCTGTGTGTGTCTCTCGCCCGCTCTGTGTGTGTCTCTCTTTCTCGCCCGCTCTGTGTGTGTCTCTCTCTCGCCCGCTCTGTGTGTCTCTCGCCCGCTCTGTGTGTGTGTGTCTCTCTCTCGCCCGCTCTGTGTCTCTCTCTCGCCCGCTCTGTCTCTCTCGCCCGCTCTCTGTGTGTGTCTCTCGCCCGCTCTCTGTGTGTGTCTCTCTCGCTCGCTGTGTGTGTCGCTCGCCCGCTCTCTTTGTGTGTCTCTCTCTCTCGCCCGCTCTGTGTGTCTCTCTCGCCCGCTCTCTGTGTGTCTCTCTCGCCCGCTCTCTGTGTCTCTCTCTCGCCCGCTCTCTGTGTCTCTCTCGCCCGCTCTCTGTGTGTGTCTCTCTCGCCCGCTCTCTGTGTGTCTCTCTCTCGCCCGCTCTGTGTGTCTCTCTCGCCCGTTCTGTGTCTGGTCTCTCGCCAGCTCTGTGTCTCTCTCGCCCGCTCTGTGTGTGTCTCTCTCGCCCGCTCTCTGTGTGTGTCTCTCTCGCCCGCTCTGTGTGTGTGTCTCTCTCTCGCTCGCTGTGTGTGTGTGTGTCTCTCTCGCTCGCTGTGTGTGTCTCTCGCCCGCTCTGTATGCGTGTGTCTCTCGCCCGCTCTCTGTGTATGTCTCTCTCTCTCTCGCCCGCTCTGTGTGTGTGTGTCTCTCTCTCGCCCGCTCTGTGTCTCTCTCTCGCCCGCTCTGTCTCTCTCGCCCGCTCTGTGTGTGTGTGTCTCTCTCGCCCGCTCTGTGTGTGTGTGTCTCTCTCGCTCGCTGTGTGTGTCTCTCGCCCGCTCTCTGTGTGTCTCTCTCTCTCGCCCGCTCTGTGTCTCTCTCTCGCCGGCTCTGTGTGTGTCTCTCTCGCCCGCTCTGTGTGTGTCTCTCTCGCCCGCTCTGTGTGTGTCTCTCTCGCCCGCTCTGTGTGTGTCTCTCTCGCCCGCTCTCTGTGTCTGTGTCTCTCTCGCTCGCTGTGTGTGTCTCTCGCCCGCTCTGTATGTGTCTCTCTCTCGCCCGCTCTGTATGTGTCTCTCTCTCGCCCGCTCTGTGTGTGTCTCTCTCTCTCACCCGCTCTCTGTGTGTGTCTCTCTCGCCCGCTCTCTGTGTGTGTCTCTCTCGCTCGCTGTGTGTGTCGCTCGCCCGCTCTCTTTGTGTGTCTCTCTCTCTCGCCCGCTCTGTGTGTCTCTCTCGCCCGCTCTCTGTGTGTCTCTCTCGCCCGCTCTCTGTGTCTCTCTCTCGCCCGCTCTCTGTGTCTCTCTCGCCCGCTCTCTGTGTGTGTCTCTCTCGCCCGCTCTCTGTGTGTGTCTCTCTCGCCCGCTCTCTGTGTCTCTCTCGCCCGCTCTCTGTGTCTCTCTCGCCCGCTCTCTGTGTGTGTCTCTCGCCCGCTCTCTGTGTGTGTCTCTCTCTCGCCCGCTCTGTGTGTGTCTCTCTCTCGCCGCTCTCTGTGTGTGTCTCTCTCGCCCGCTCTCTGTGTGTGTCTCTCTCTCGCCCGCTCTGTGTGTGTCTCTCTCTCGCCCGCTCTGTGTGTGTCTCTCTTTCTCGCCCGCTCTCTGTGTGTGTCTCTCTCGCTCGCTGTGTGTGTCGCTCGCCCGCTCTGTATGTGTCTCTCTCTCGCCCGCTATGTGTGTGTCTCTCTCGCCCGCTCTGTGTGTGTCTCTCTCTCTCGCCCGCTCTCTGTGTGTGTCTCTCTCTCTCGCCCGCTCTGTGTGTGTCTCCCTCGCCCGCTCTGTGTGTGTGTGTCTCTCTCTCGCCCGCTCTGTGTCTCTCTCTCGCCCGCTCTGTCTCTCTCGCCCGCTCTGTGTGTGTGTGTCTCTCTCGCTCGCTGTGTGTGTCTCTCGCCCGCTCTCTGTGTGTGTCTCTCTCGCCCGCTGTGTGTGTGTGTGTCTCTCTCGCTCGCTGTGTGTGTCTCTCGCCCGCTCTGTATGCGTGTGTCTCTCGCCCGCTCTGTGTGTCTCTCTCTCTCTCGCCCGCTCTGTGTGTGTGTGTCTCTCTCTCGCCCGCTCTGTGTCTCTCTCTCGCCCACTCTGTCTCTCTCGCCCGCTCTGTGTGTGTGTGTCTCTCTCGCCCGCTCTGTGTGTGTGTGTCTCTCTCGCTCGCTGTGTGTGTCTCTCGCCCGCTCTGTATGTGTGTGTCTCTCGCCCGCTCTGTGTGTCTCTCTCTCTCTTGCCCGCTCTGTGTGTCTCTCTCTCTCTTGCCCGCTCTGTGTGTCTCTCTCTCTCGCCCGCTCTGTGTCTCTCTCTCGCCCGCTCTCTGTGTGTGTCTCTCTCGCCCGCTCTGTGTGTGTCTCTCTCGCCCGCTCTGTGTGTGTCTCTCTCGCCCGCTCTGTGTGTGTCTCTCTCGCCCGCTCTCTGTGTCTGTGTCTCTCTCGCTCGCTGTGTGTGTCTCTCGCCCACTCTGTATGTGTCTCTCTCTCGCCCGCTCTGTGTGTGTCTCTCTCTCACCCGCTCTCTGTGTGTGTCTCTCTCGCCCGCTCTCTGTGTGTCTCTCTTGCTCGCTGTGTGTGTCGCTCGCCCGCTCTCTTTGTGTGTCTCTCTCTCTCGCCCGCTCTGTGTGTGTCTCTCTCTCTCGCCCGCTCTGTGTGTCTCTCTCGCCTGCTCTCTGTGTGTGTCTCTCTCGCCCGCTCTGTGTGTCTCTCTCGCCTGCTCTCTGTGTGTGTGTCTCTCTCGCCCGCTCTCTGTGTGTCTCTCTCTCGCCCGCTCTCTGTGTGTGTCTCTCTCGCCCGCTCTCTGTGTGTGTCTCTCTCTCGCCCGCTCTGTGTGTGTCTCTCTCGCCCGCTCTCTGTGTCTGTGTCTCTCTCGCTCGCTGTGTGTCTCTCGCCCGCTCTGTATGTGTCTCTCTCTCGCCCGCTCTGTGTGTGTCTCTCTTTCTCGCCCGCTCTGTGTGTGTCTCTCTCTCTCGCCCGCTCTGTGTGTGTCTCTCTCTCTCGCCCGCTCTCTGTGTGTGTCTCTCTCTCTCGCCCGCTCTGTGTGTGTCTCTCTCTCTCGCCCGCTCTGTGTGTGTCTCTCTCGCCCGCTCTGTGTGTGTCTCTCTCGCCCGCTCTGTGTCTCTCTCTCGCCCGCTCTGTGTCTCTCTCTCGCCCGCTCTGTGTGTGTCTCTCTCTCGCCCGCTCTGTGTGTGTCTCTCTCTCTCACCCGCTCTCTGTGTGTGTCTCTCTCGCCCGCTCTCTGTGTGTGTCTCTCTAGCTCGCTGTGTGTGTCGCTCGCCCGCTCTCTGTGTGTGTCTCTCTCTCTCGCCCGCTCTGTGTGTGTCTCTCTCGCCCGCTCTCTGTGTGTGTCTCTCTCGCCTGCTCTCTGTGTGTGTCTCTCTCGCCCGCTCTGTGTGTCTCTCTCGCTCGCTCTCTGTGTGTGTCTCTCTCGCTCGCTCTCTGTGTGTGTCTCTCTCGCTCGCTCTCTGTGTGTGTCTCTCTCGCCCGCTCTCTGTGTGTGTCTCTCTCTCGCCCGCTCTGTGTGTGTCTCCCTCGCCCGCTCTCTGTGTCTGTGTCTCTCTCGCTCGCTGTGTGTGTCTCTCGCCCGCTCTGTATGTGTCTCTCTCTCGCCCGCTCTGTGTGTGTCTCTCTTTCTCGCCCGCTCTGTGTGTGTCTCTCTCGCTCGCTGTGTGTGTCGCTCGCCCGCTCTGTATGTGTCTCTCTCTCGCCCGCTCTGTGTGTGTCTCTCTCTCTCGCCCGCTCTGTGTGTCTCTCTCTCTCGCCCGCTCTGTGTGTGTCTCTCTCTCGCCCGCTCTGTGTGTGTCTCTCTCTCGCCCGCTCTGTGTGTCTCTCTCTCTCGCCCGCTCTGTGTGTCTCTCTCGCCCGCTCTGTGTGTCTCTCTCGCCCGCTCTGTGTGTCTCTCGCCCGCTCTGTATGTGTGTCTCTCTCGCCCGCTCTGTATGTGTGTCTCTCTCGCCCGCTCTGTGTGTCTCTCTCTCGCCCGCTCTGTGTCTCTCTCTCTCGCCCGCTCTGTGTGTCTGTCGCCCGCTCTGTGTGTCTGTCGCCCGCTCTGTGTCTGTCGCCCGCTCTGTGTGTCTCTCGCCCGCTCTGTGTGTCTCTCGCCCGCTCTGTGTGTCTCTCGCCCGCTCTGTATGTGTGTGTCTCTCGCCCGCTCTGTGTGTCTCTCTCTTGCCCGCTCTCTGTGTGTGTCTCTCTCGCCCGCTCTGTGTGTGTCTCTCTCTCTCGCCCGCTCTGTGTGTGTCTCTCTCTCTCCCGCTCTCTGTGTCTCTCTCTCTCTCCCGCTCTGTGTGTCTCTCTCTCTCGCCCGCTCTGTGTGCGCCTCTCTCGCCCGCTCTGTGTGTCTCTCTCTCTCTCCCGCTCTCTGTGTGTCTCTCTCTCTCTCCCGCTCTGTGTGTCTCTCTCTCTCGCCCGCTCTCTGTGTGCGCCTCTCTCGCCCGCTCTGTGTGTGTCTCTCTCGCCGCTCTGTGTGTGTCTCTCGCCCGCTCTGTGTGTGCCTCTCTCGCCCGCTCTCTGTGTGTGTGTCTCTCTCGCTCGCTGTGTGTGTCTCTCGCCCGCTCTGTATGTGTGTCTCTCTCGCCCGCTCTGTGTGTCTCTCGCCCGCTCTCTGTGTGTCTCTCTCTCTCGCCCGCTCTGTGTCTCTCTCTCTCCCGCCCGCTCTGTGTGTGTGTTTCTCTCTCGCCTGCTCTGTGTGTCTCTCTCTCGCCCGCTCTCTGTGTGTGTCTCTCTCGCCCGCTCTGTGTGTGTCTCTCTCGCCCGCTCTGTGTGTGTCTCTCTCGCCCGCTCTCTCTGTGTGTGTGTGTCTCTCTCTCTCGCCCACTCTGTGTGTCTCTCGCCCGCTCTGTATGTGTCTCTCTCGCCCGCTCTGTATGTGTGTCTCTCTCGCCCGCTCTGTGTGTCTCTCTTTTGCCCGCTCTGTGTGTCTCTCTCTCGCTCGCTCTGTGTGTCTCTCTCGCCCGCTCTGTGTGTGTCTCTCTCGCCCACTCTCTGTGTGTGTCTCTCTCTCTCGCCCGCTCTGTGTGTGTCTCTCTCGCCCGCTCTGTGTGTCTCTCTCGCCCGCTCTGTGTGTGTGTGTGTGTCTCTCTCTCTCTCGCCCGCTCTCTGTGTGTGTGTCTCTCGCACGCTCTGTGTCTCTCTCTCGCCCGCTCTCTGTGTGTGTCTCTCTCGCCCACTCTCTGTGTCTCTCTCTCTCGCCCGCTCTGTGTCTCTCGCCCGCTCTGTATGTGTGTCTCTCTCGCCCGCTCTCTGTGTGTGTGTGTGTCTCTCTCTCTCGCCCGCTCAGTGTGTTTCTCTCTCTCGCCCGCTCTCTGTGTGTGTGTCTCTCGCCCGCTCTCTGTGTCTCTCTCTCGCCCGCTCTCTGTGTGTGTCTCTCTCGCCCGCTCTGTGTGTGTCTCTCTCGCTCGCTGTGTGTGTCTCTCTCTCTCGCCCGCTCTGTGTGTCTCTCTCTCTCGCTGTATGTCTCTCTCTCTCGCCCGCTCTGTGTGTCTCTCTCTCGCCCGCTCTGTGTGTCTCTCTCGCCCGCTCTCTGTGTCTCTCTCGCCCGCTCTGTGTCTCTCTCGCCCGCTCTGTGTCTCTCTCGCCCGCTCTGTGTCTCTCTCGCCCGCTCTGTGTCTCTCTCGCCCGCTCTGTGTCTCTCTCGCCCGCTCACTCTGTGTCTCTCTCTCTCGCCCGCTCTGTGTGTCTCTCTCTCTTGCCCGCTCTGTGTGTCTCTCTCGCCCGCTCTGTGTCTCTCTCTCGCCCGCTCTGTGTGTCTCTCTCTCTTGCCCGCTCTGTGTGTCTCTCTCTCTTGCCCGCTCTGTGTGTCTCTCTCTCTTGCCCGCTCTGTGTGTCTCTCTCTCGCTGTGTGTCTCTCTCTCTCGCCCGCTCTGTGTGTCTCTCTCTCGCCCGCTCTGTGTGTCTCTCTCTCGACCGCTCTGTATGTGTGTCTCTCTCGCCCGCTCTGTATGTGTGTCTCTCTCGCCCGCTCTGTGTGTGTGTCTCTCGCCCCCTCTCTCTCTCTCGCCCGCTCTGTGTCTCTCTCGCCCGCTCTGTGTCTCTCTCGCCCGCTCTGTGTCTCTCTCTCTCGCCCGCTCTGTGTGTCTCTCTCTCTCGCCCGCTCTGTGTGTCTCTCTCTCGCCCGCTCTGTGTCTCTCTCTCTCGCCCGCTCTGTGTGTCTCTCTCTCTCGCCCGCTCTGTGTGTCTCTCTCGCGCCCGCTCTGTGTGTCTCTCTCGCCCGCTCTGTGTGTGTGTATGTGTGTGTCTCTCGCCCACTCTGTGTGTGTCTCTCTCTCTCTCTCGACCGCTCTGTATGTGTGTCTCTCTCGCCCGCTCTGTATGTGTGTCTCTCTCGCCCGCTCTGTGTGTGTGTCTCTCGCCCCCTCTCTCTCGCCCGCTCTGTGTCTCTCTCGCCCGCTCTGTGTCTCTCTCGCCCGCTCTGTGTCTCTCTCTCTCGCCCGCTCTGTGTGTCTCTCTCTCTCGCCCGCTCTGTGTGTCTCTCTCTCTCGCCCGCTCTGTGTCTCTCTCTCTCGCCCGCTCTGTGTGTCTCTCTCTCTCGCCCGCTCTGTGTGTCTCTCTCGCGCCCGCTCTGTGTGTCTCTCTCGCCCGCTCTGTGTGTGTGTATGTGTGTGTCTCTCGCCCACTCTGTGTGTCTCTCTCTCTCTCTCGCCCGCTCTGTGTGTCTCTCGCCCGCTCTGTATGTATGTGTCTCTCGCCCGCTCTCTGTGTGTGTGTCTCTCGCCCGCTCTCTGTCTCTCTCTCTCGGCCGCTCTGTGTGTGTGTCTCTCTCGCCCACTCTGTGTCTCTCTCTCTCGCCCGCTCTGTGTCTCTCTCGCCCACTCTGTGTCTCTCTCGCCCGCTCTGTGTGTCTCTCTCTCGCCCGCTCTGTGTGTCTCTCTCTCGCCCGCTCTGTGTGTCTCTCTCTCGCCCGCTCTGTGTGTGTGTGTCTCTCTCGCCCACTCTGTATGTGTGTCTCTCTCGCCCGCTCTCTGTGTGTGTGTCTCTCGCCCGCTCTCTGTGTCTCTCTCTCGGCCGCTCTGTGTGTGTGTCTCTCTCGCCCACTCTGTGTCTCTCTCTCTCGCCCGCTCTGTGTGTCTCTCTCGCCCGCTCTGTGTGTCTCTCTCGCCCGCTCTGTGTGTCTCTCTCTCGCCCGCTCTGTGTGTCTCTCTCTCGCCCGCTCTGTGTGTCTCTCTCTCGCCCGCTCTGTGTGTCTCTCTCTCGCCCGCTCTGTGTGTCTCTCTCTCGCCCGCTCTGTGTGTCTCTCTCTCGCCCGCTCTGTGTGTCTCTCTCTCGCCCGCTCTGTGTGTCTCTCTCTCGCCCGCTCTGTGTGTCTCTCTCTCGCCCGCTCTGTGTGTCTCTCTCTCTCGCCCGCTCTGTGTGTCTCTCTCTCGCCCGCTCTCTGTGTCTCTCTCTCTCGCCCGCTCTCTGTGTCTCTCTCTCTCGCCCGCTCTCTGTGTCTCTCTCTCTCGCCCGCTCTCTGTGTCTCTCTCTCTCGCCCGCTCTGTGTGTCTCTCTCTCTCGCCCGCTCTGTGTCTCTCTCTCTCGCCCGCTCTCTGTGTCTCTCTCTCTCGCCCGCTCTGTGTCTTTCTCTCGCCCGCTCTGTCTCTCGCCCTCTCTGTATGTGTCTCTCTCGCCCGCTCTCTGTGTGTGTGTCTCTCTCTCGCCCGCTCTGTGTCTCTCTCTCTCGCCCGCTCTGTGTCTCTCTCTCGCCCGCTCTGTGTCTCTCTCTCGCCCGCTCTCTGTGTGTCTCTCTCGCCTGCTCTGTGTGTGTGTGTGTGTGTGTGTGTGTGTGTCTCTCTCGCCCACTCTGTGTGTCTCTCTCTCTCGCCCGCTCTGTGTGTCTCTCTCTCTCGCCCGCTCTGTATGTGTCTCTCTCTCGCCCGCTCTGTGTGTGTGTCTCTCTCTCTCGCCCGCTCTGTGTGTGTCTCTCTCGCCCGCTGTGTGTGTGTGTGTGTGTGTGTGTGTGTGTGTGTGTCTCTCACCCGCTCTCTGTGTGTGTCTCTCTCTCACCCGCTCTGTGCGTGTCTCTCTCTCGCCCGCTCTGTGTGTGTGTGTGTGTGTGTGTGTGTCTCTCTCGCCCACTCTGTGTGTGTCTCTCTCTCGCCCCGCTCGCTGTGTGTCGCTCTCTTGCTCGCTGTGTGTGTCGCTCTCTTGCTCGCTGTGTGTGTCGCTCTCTTGCTCGCTGTGTGTGTCGCTCCCATGCTCGCTGTGTGTGTCGCCCTCTTGCTCGCTGTGTGTGTCTCTCTCGCTCGCTGTGTGTGTCTCTCTCTCTCGCTCTGTGTGTCTCTCTCGCCTGCTCTCTGTGTATGTGTGTCTCTCTCGTCCGCTCTGTGTCTCTCTCTCTCGCCTGCTCTGTGTGTGTCTCTCTCGCCCGCTCTGTGTGTGTGTCTCTCGCCCGCTCGCTGTGTGTCTCTCTCTCGCCCGCTCGCTGTGTGTCGCTCTCTTGCTCGCTGTGTGTGTCGCTCTCTTGCTCGCTGTGTGTGTCGCTCTCTTGCTCGCTGTGTGTGTCGCTCGCTCACCCACTCTGTGTGTCTCTCTCTCGCACGCTCTGTGTGTGTGTTTCTTTCGCTCGCTGTGTGTGTCGCTCGCTCGCCCGCTCTGTGTGTGTGTGTGTGTGTGTGTGTGTGTGTGTGTGTGTGTGTGTGTGTGTCGCTCTCGCCCGCTCTGTGTGTCGCTCGCTCGCCCGCTTTCTGTCTCTCTCGTGTCTTTTCCTGGCTGCAGAATGAGTAAACTGAGACTCAATCAGTGAGCTTGTTTTTTTTTTTCTAGCTCCTCTGAGATGATTGAAGACCACAGTCCACAAATTCAATGTGTATTGAAATCTGTACAAATCAAACCATGCAAAATTGTTGCTGAATCCAACTTGCAAAAATTGCATTGTATGATATTCTGGCATTTAAGGCACCTGATTATTAAAGGCGATCTATCATCAGCTTTTGCTACCCCTTCTGAGAGCAGAATAAGATAGTGACAGAGGCCCTGATTCCAGCGATCTATCACTTACTGAACTGCTTGTTGTAGTTTTGATAAAATCACCTTATCTACTGCAGATCTAACAGTTCTCTGAATGATCTGTGTGTCTCTCTCTCGCCCGCTCTGTGTGTCTCTCTCGCCCACTCTGTGTGTGTCTCTCTCGCTCGCTGTGTCTCTCGCTCGCCCGCTCTCTGTGTGTGTCTCTCTCTCGCCCGCTCTCTGTATCTCTCTCTCGCCCGCTCTGTGTGTGTGTCTCTCTCGCCCGCTCTCTGTGTGTGTGTCTCTCTCGCCCGCTCTGTGTGTGTCTCTCTCTCGCCCGCTCTGTGTGTGTCTCTCTCTCGCCCGCTCTGTGTGTCTCTCTCTCGCCCGCTCTGTGTGTCTCTCTCTCGCCCGCTCTGTGTGTGTCTCTCTCTCGCCCGCTCTGTGTGTGTCTCTCTCTCGCCCGCTCTGTGTGTCTCTCTCTCTCGCCCGCTCTGTGTGTCTCTCTCGCTCGCTGTGTGTGTCGCTCGCTCACCCGCTCTCTGTGTGTGTCTCTCTCTCGCCCGCTCTGTGTCTCTCTCTCTCGCCCGCTCTGTGTCTCTCTCTCGCCCGCTCTGTGTCTCTCTCTCGCCCGCTCTGTGTCTCTCTCTCGCCCGCTCTGTGTCTCTCTCTCGCCCGCTCTGTGTGTCTCTCTCGCCTGCTCTGTGTGTGTGTGTGTGTGTCTCTCTCGCCCACTCTGTGTGTCTCTCTCTCTCGCCCGCTCTGTGTGTGTGTCTCTCTCTCTCGCCCGCTCTGTGTGTGTCTCTCTCTCGCCCGCTGTGTGTGTGTGTGTGTGTGTGTGTGTGTGTGTGTGTCTCTCACCCGCTCTCTGTGTGTGTCTCTCTCTCACCCGCTCTGTGCGTGTCTCTCTCTCGCCCGCTCTGTGTGTGTGTGTGTGTGTCTCTCTCGCCCACTCTCTGTGTGTGTCTCTCTCTCGCCCGCTCTGTGTGTCTCTCTCTCGCCCGCTCGCTGTGTGTCGCTCTCTTGCTCGCTGTGTGTGTCGCTCTCTTGCTCGCTGTGTGTGTCGCTCTCTTGCTCGCTGTGTGTGTCGCTCTCTTGCTCGCTGTGTGTGTCGCTCTCTTGCTCGCTGTGTGTGTCGCTCCCATGCTCGCTGTGTGTCGCTCTCTTGCTCGCTGTGTGTGTCTCTCTCGCTCGCTGTGTGTGTCTCTCTCTCTCGCACACTCTGTGTGTCTCTCTCGCCTGCTCTCTATGTATGTGTGTCTCTCTCGCCCGCTCTGTGTCTCTCTCTCTCGCCTGCTCTGTGTGTGTCTCTCTCGCCCGCTCTGTGTGTGTGTCTCTCGCCCGCTCGCTGTGTGTCTCTCTCTCGCCCGCTCGCTGTGTGTCGCTCTCTCGCTCGCTGTGTGTGTCGCTCTCTCGCTCGCTGTGTGTGTCGCTCTCTTGCTCGCTGTGTGTGTCGCTCGCTCACCCGCTCTCTGTGTGTCTCTCTCTCGCATGCTCTGTGTGTGTGTTTCTTTCGCTCGCTGTGTGTGTCGCTCGCTCGCCCGCTGTGTGTGTGTGTGTGTGTGTGTGTGTGTGTGTCGCTCTCGCCCGCTCTGTGTGTCGCTCGCTCGCCCGCTTTCTGTCTCTCTCGTGTCTTTTCCTGGCTGCAGAATGAGTAAACTGAGACTCAATCAGTGAGCTTGTTTTTTTTTTTCTAGCTCCTCTGAGATGATTGAAGACCACAGTCCACAAATTCAATGTGTATTGAAATCTGTACAAATCAAACCATGCAAAATTGTTGCTGAATCCAACTTGCAAAAATTGCATTGTATGATATTCTGGCATTTAAGGCACCTGATTATTAAAGGCGATCTATCATCAGCTTTTGCTACCCCTTCTGAGAGCAGCATAAGATAGTGACAGAGGCCCTGATTCCAGCGATCTATCACTTACTGAACTGCTTGTTGTAGTTTTGATAAAATCACCTTATCTACTGCAGATCTAACAGTTCTCTGAATGATCATCTCCGTATAACCCCGCCCCCAAAACGGATTGGCTGCTTTTTGTGTACACTGTGCAGTGCTCATGAACGTGGAGGACTACTTGGTAGGAGGTTTACTAGTCCTCTCTTGCAGATAAAACTGTGATTTTATCAAAACTACATCAAGCAGCCTAGTAAGTGACACATCGCTGGAATCAGGGTCTCTGTCCTTACATTATCTGCTCTCCGATTAGGGGGCAAAACCGGATGACAGATTCCCTTTAAATGGAAGAGAAACATGGTGCTCTTTTCCGAAAACCGCACCACATCTGTCTGTAGGTTGTGTATAGTATTGCAGTGCATCTCCATTAACTTCTATGGGAGTCTCCCACCATTTTTTATTCCCCTTTATTTCATATTTGCAGTTGCCGGCTCGTTATTGACTTTTGCGATGTTTTTTTTTTTTTTCTTTCAGGAACAATATGTCTTCATCCACGATGCCCTCTTAGAGGCTATTTTGGGAAAAGAGACGGAAGTATGTTCCAACCAGCTGCACAGTTACGTGAACACCATCCTGACACCGACAGCGGGAGGCAAGACGAGGCTCGAGAAGCAATTCAGGGTAATGATATCATCACCGGAGCCTAAAAAAAACAACACGGGGAGAAGCGCTTCCTGGCCGCGAAATAGAATGATTGATATTCGGCAGGTTAAAGGCACGATGCGGACATGTGATGGCATTAACCCCACCATTCCATTTCCTCCCATCTCTATCCGCGCGGATGCCTGTAGACCGTCTGTTGGCACTCGGCGTACAGATTTGTTGTACTCATCAAATATTAAATTGAGCCGCGCAACGAGAAAACGCTCGTGTCCCTGCAGATGAAATTCCACCGCTTGACGTCTCGTGCGCTGAACTCTTGCAGGATGTGTATTAAGAGGCATCTGGCTTCTCCTTATTCTACATACAGATGTCTGGGCTCCTCTCCAGAACTTTCCATCTCTGGGCCTATGGTGGGCTGGCTTCTCCTTATTCTACATACAGATGTCTGGGCTCCTCTCCAGAACTTTCCATCTCTGGGCCCATGGTGGGCTGGCTTCTCCTTATTCTACATGCAGATGTCTAGGCTCCTCTCCAGAACTTCCCATCTCTGGGCCTATGGTGGGCTGGCTTCTCCTTATTCTGCATACAGATGTCTGGGCTCCTCTGCAGAACTTCCCATCTCTGGGCCCATGGTGGGCTGGCTTCTCCTTATTCTACATGCAGATGTCTGGTTTCCTCTGCAGAACTTCCCATCTCTGGGCCTATGGTGGGCTGGCTTCTCCTTATTCTACATGCAGATGTCTGGGCTCCTCTGCAGAACTTCCCATCTCTGGGCCCATGGTGGGCTGGCTTCTCCTTATTCTACATGCAGATGTCTGGGCTCCTCTGCAGAACTTCCCATCTCTGGGCCTATGGTGGGCTGGCTTCTCCTTTTTCTACATGTAGATGTCTGGGCTCCTCTGCCCAACTTCCAGTCTCTGGGCCTATGGTGGGCTGGCTTCTCCTTATTCTACATGCAAATATCTGGGCTCCTCTGCAGAACTTCCCATCTCTGGGCCTATGGTGGGCTGACTTCTCCTTATTCTACATGCAAATATCTGGGCTCCTCTGCAGAACTTCCCATCTCTGGGCCTATGGTGGGCTGACTTCTCCTTATTCTACATGTAGATGTCTGGGCTTCTCTGCAGAACTTCCCATCTCTGGGCCTATGGTGGGCTGGTTTCTCTTTATTCTACATGCAGAGTTCTGGACTCCTCTGCAGAACTTCCCATCTCTGGGCCCATGGTGGGCTGGTTTCTATTTATTCTACATGCAGATGTCGGGTTTCCTCTGCAGAACTTCCTGTCTCTGTGCCCATGGTTGGCTGGCTTCTCCTTATTCTACATGCAGATGTCTGAGCTCCTCTGTAGAACTTACAGTCTCTGGGCTTATGGTGGGCTGGCTTCTCCTTATTCTACATGCAGATGTCTGGGCTCCTCTGCAGAAATTCCCATCTCTGGGCCTATGGTGGGCTGACTTCTCCTTATTCTACATGCAGATGTCTGGGTTCCTCTGTAGAACGTCCAGTCTCTGGGCCTATGGTGGGCTGGCTTCTCCTTATTCTACATGCAGATGTCTGGGTTCCTCTGTAGAACTTCCAGTCTCTGGGCCTATGGTGGGCTGGCTTCTCCTTATTCTACATGCAAATATCTGGGCTCCTCTGCAGAACTTCCCATCTCTGGGCCCATGGGTGGCTGGCTTCTCCTTATTCTACATGCAGATGTCTGGGCTTCTCTGCAGAACTTCTCGTCTCTGGGCCTATGGTGGGCTGGCTGCTCTTTATTCTACATGCAGATGTCTGGGCTCCTCTGCAGAACTTCTCGTCTCTGGGCCTATGGTGGGCTGGCTGCTCTTTATTCTACATGCAGATGTCTGGTTTCCTCTGCAGAACTTCCAGTCTTTGGGCCTATGGTGGGCTGAATTCTCCTTATTCTACATGCAGATGTCTGGGCTCCTCTGTAGAACTTCTCGTCTCTGGGCCCATAGTGGGCTGGCTTCTCCTTATTCTACATGCAGATGTCTGGGCTCCTCTGCAGAACTTCTCGTCTCTCGGCGTATGGTGGGCTGGCTGCTCTTTATTCTACATGCAGATGTCTGGGCTCCTCAGCAGAACTTCCAGTCTTTGGGCCTATGGTGGGCTGGCTTCTCTTTATTCTACATGCAGATGTCTGGGCTCCTCTGCAGAACTTCTCGTCTCTGGGCCTATGGTGGGCTGGCTGCTCTTTATTCTACATGCAGATGTCTGGGCTCCTCTGCAGAACTTCCAGTCTTTGGGCCTATGGTGGGCTGACTTCTCTTTATTCTACATGCAGATGTCTGGGCTCCTCTGCAGAACTTCCCATCTCTGGGCCCATGGTGGGCTGGTTTCTATTTATTCTACATGCAGATGTCTGGGCTCCTCTGCAGAACTTCCAGTCTTTGGGCCTATGGTGGGCTGGCTTCTCTTTATTCTACATGCAGATGTCTGGGCTCCTCTGCAGAACTTCCCATCTCTGGGCCCATGGTGGGCTGGTTTCTATTTATTCTACATGCAGATGTCTGGTTTCCTCTGCAGAACTTCCCATCTCTGGGCCTATGGTGGGCTGACTTCTCCTTATTCTACATGCAGATGTCTGAGCTCCTCTGTAGAACTTCCAGTCTCTGGGCCTATGGTGGGCTGGTTTCTCTTTTATTCTACATGTAGATGTCTGGGCTCCTCTGCAGAACGTCCCATCTCTGGGCCCATGGTGGGCTGGCTTCTCATTCTACATGCAGATGTCTGGGCTCCTCTGCAGAATTTCCCATCTCTTGGCCAATGGTGGCCCTGCGACTCGGAGTAATCGGACTCCAACGTGCATGAACCTAATTCAGCTGAAACAGCCAACTATTCCAGATCTATGCTAGAAGCCACGACCAAAATGCAAAGAACTGATTGTGGAGTCACAGGAATGGGCCACATGTCGGCAGTTGGTAGAGGGTCACAGAGCGTTCATTTTGCTCTAATTAGTATATAATGTGTTTGGGGGTCTCCTGATGCCCAAAGTCGGGGAATCCCAACTAAACATGCATGCTTACAGGGCGTTTATTTGAGAAATAGTTTTCAGCCATACGAGAGCTATTTAAAGGGTTAACCCAACAGAGAACATTATCGCGTATCTACATGATCGATGCGGGTCCGATTGCTAGGAACAGTCCTACCAATGCCAAGAAATTGGCCACTGAAATGCCCGGTTAGAATGGAGCGACAGCCACTAAATGGTGTGAGGACCTGGTCTGGTGGCCCCATCAGTAATCTGTGGTTGCCAGATGGGAACCCAATGAACCCCCCTAAAGTGCAAAGAACTGATGTGGATTTACAGGTTCAAGGTCATGACCAAATGGGCTGCAATCGGTAGAGGGTCACTGAGTGTTCATTCTGACCTCATTAGTATAAAATCTATATGTGGGTTCCCTGATGCTGGAAGTCCAGAAATCCATGCTTATAGGGGGTCTATTGGAGAAATCATTTTCAGCCAAACAAGAGTTTAACCAACTATCTTAACGTATTAACCCAATGGAGAACACAATCTCCTATCTACAGGATCGATGGTGGTCCGATTTGTGGGAACAGTCCCACCAATGGCAAGAAATGGGGCACTGAAATGTCCTGTCAGAATGGAGTGGGAGCCACTAAACTGTGCGAGGACCTAATCTGGGCCCCATCAGTAATCTGTGGTTGCCAGATAGGAATCCAATGAACAGCCTGACTCAACCACATTTCTTCTTTTGAGTAACCGGCCCAACCTAACATATGTGCATCACTCTGCAACTATGACATCGCTTCTGGCTACTCAAATGAAGGCCATGTTAGGCTATGGGTTAAAGTCTAATCACTGGGTCCGGCCAATGGTACCCCCACTGATCAGGAGAATGGGGTAGGGGAATCACCGTCCCTATGTAAGAAAAACTAAGTGTCGTGGGTCTGTCCACAGTGACCCTCTTGATCATGAAAATTATGGCTCAAAATCCTCGTTGAAAATGAAGCCATATTGAGCATGTGCGACCGCTGCTCCAGTCAGGGTCGCACATGCTCAATACAGCTCCAATCACATGGAGACCTTTGCTCCACCCTACCCTCATTTTCCGGATTGGCAGGGGTCTGCCACTGATCAGAACGTTTTCACCTCTCCAGTGGTGGGAATAGTCTTTTAGGTGTTTTGTTTCTTTTACATTTTGAATGTTGAACATTCTTTATCTTTAATTTCTATTTTTTTTGTCTCTATCTCTTAGCTGGTCACACAGTGTAATGCAAAATACGTCGAATGCTTCAGCGCCCAGAAAGACTGTAACAAAGAGAAGAACAGAAATTCATCGGTCGTGCCATGTACGAATCGAGTGGTGATTTGGTTGAGCTTTTAGTGTCCTTTTTTATATGATATATACCAATATTGTGGATGGTGGCCTAAATGTTTCCCTTCTGTGCCTGAAAAGTCACTACTTGGACCTACCATAAAGAAATGAGAAGGGTGTATGGGATCCCTGCAGCAAATTGTGGGAGGAACTGAGTAGGAAGTATTTAATTCTTCTACACTGCCCCCGCAGGCAAAATTAGGTATTGCACAATGTTGATGTTATCCATGAATGTGCCAAGTCCTCCAAAAAAAAGAGATGTTCTTTGTAGCATCTTCTTATAGATGAGGTTGATAAATGGGGCAACTTGTGGCATCATTGGAATATTTAAAGGCGAAACCTTTAAATGTTTCATCCTTATGGGGTCAGGCGGCTGTGACCTCCAACTATCATGACAATAGGGAACCCAAGTCCTTCGCATACCTTCTGAAAAGCCTCCCCACAGCAGGATGCTGCCTCCACCATGTCTGACAGAGGGGATGGTGTTTTCAGAGTAATGTGCAGTGTTAGTTTTCCACTATACATGGCGTTTTACTTTGACCCTGACTGGAGCACCTTCTTTCACATGCTCGTTGTGTCGCCTACTCTTGATTTTTTTTCAAACTACAAATGGCTCACTTGGAAAAATGTCTTTCTTCTTGCTGCTCTTCCATAAGGGCCAGATTTTGGAGTATATGACTAGTATTTGTCATTTAGCCAGTGTTCCCTAACACCAGTCGTCAAAGCCCAATAAGAGTGCATGTCCTTAGTATTGCAGAGGTGATCATTTAATCAACTGAATGTGATGATTCCAACACCTGCGCAATGCTAAGGAAATTCAGAAAACGTGCACGGTTGGTGGGACGGGAGTTTGGGAACACTGCTTAGGACAGTGTCTCCCTTCTGAGCTGTGATCTCTGCGGCTCCTCCAAAGTGACCATGGCCCTCTTGGCTATTTCTTTAATTAGTGCTCTCCTTCTTGGGATGTCAGTTTCGGTGGACATCCATGTCTTGTAGGTTTGCAGTTGTGCAGTACTCCTTCCATTTTTGGACAATTGATTGACCAGTGCTCAGTGAGATGTTAATAGCTTGGGCTATTTTTTTTTATAACCTCACCCTTCTTTCCTCCTCTCCTCAACTTGATCCCTGACCTGTCTGGTGTGTTCCTTGGTGTTCATGATGATGATTGAGCCCTAAGATTCTCAAACAAACCTACGAGGTCTTCAAAGAACAGCTGTCCGTTATACTGAGAATGAATTGCACACAGGTGGACTCAATTTACTAATTTGGTGACTTCTAGAGCCAATTGAACCGAGTATATTTGCAGCATCTTAAGTAAACCTCTCCTCCATGGGAGTAGGGACGCAAGTCAGTCCAAGTGATCTACTTGATACGATAAATCCAAAAAAGTAGACAGCATCCTGGGGGTATGCTCCGTAAGCTTTTAATCCATAAATAGTAAATGCAATGTTTCGCCCTACAAATAGGCTTCATCATATGCTCGATAAAGCCCATTTGTAGGGTGAAATGTTGCATTTACTATTTATGGATTAAAGCTTATAGAGAATACCCCCAGGATACTGTCTGCTTTTCTGGAGGCAATTGGTCACTCAGGATTTTATTTAGGGGTGTCAGACTACAGGGGGCTGAATACAAATGCACATCCCAATTTTCAGATTTATAATTTTTTTTTTTAAATATCTAGAAAATCAGGTATCATTTCCGTTATACCTAGATCACATAAAATCCCAATAAAATAAATTTTAAGTTTGTGGATGTAACGTGAAAAAAGTTCACGTGGTATGAATACTTTTTTTTTTATATATATATATATATATATGTCTCTTATAAAGGACTTCCAATGTTATCTCACTGGATATATTAAAACCCCTGTAAATCTAACGCTTTGCTGCTCCAGTTCTGTGAAATCAAATATCTCTTTGCTGTTGGGTACAGTATATTGAGTTATGTATACCATGTTATTACAAAAGCCAGACAGAATTTCTGAAGGAACATTGAGATAAGCAAGACGCCGTGACTTAGGGGAAATTAAAGCGAGCGCTTGCTTTTTTTTTTTTTGTGCAACTTCTAAGGAGAATATTTACAGAATCAGTTACCTATATACCACCAAACACTCCATAGCATAATACGAATAACATATTCACTAGCGCTGCCCTCCTGGTCCCAGGGGGCTCACAATCTAATTTTCCAGTCTTGCACACATGCTCAGACCAATTTCACCGGAGTCCAGTAATCCCACCAGTAGAATCTAGAAAATAAGACCTTATTACATATTGGACAGAACGCTACATTCAATACCCGCTTCATCCTCACGGTATTCGTTTTGTCCGGGGCGCGGGGGGCATGTGTGTCAGCAAAGCCTAACTAGCCATGTTTTCATCTTTTTCAGCTGAACGTGCAAGAGTGGGCCTAGCACCATTACCGGGAATGAAGGGAACAGATTATATAAACGCTTCTTATATCATGGTACGGAATGTGCTTTTTACATTTTTGATTGGTAATTCCAGATGTGAAAGTCTTCCAAAATTTGTTTTGGGCAGATTTGGTCCGAATGTGAACGGAACAGTTCCATAATATTAAAAATTTATTGTGGTCTCTATAGACCACAAAGCATAATGTATAATTGGTGGAGGAAGGTTGACCCGGATGGACCTTTTTTTTCAACCTACGTATCGTACGTTTCATTTTATAAGACGCACCCCAAATTTAGAGGAAAAAAATAAATATGGGGTCAGTCTTATAATCCAGTGGTGTCTTACAGGAGGGGGGGAAGGGCGGTGGTGGTGCGGGGTCGCAGGAGGCAGGGGCGGTGGGGTAGGGCAGTGAGCTCTCTTGATAGTATGATCATGAAACCTTAAAGGATTGTCCTATTATTTTTATTTTTTTAATCCTACATTGTGGAAGGTGGATTGACGTTCTGAGGGGGGTTCATGGGGCAGACATTTTATGGTTTGGGGTTTTTTTTGTTTAACCTGAGTGACGCAAAATAAACAGATATTAATGAAAAAATGATTTTGTGATACTTCTGATAGGAGGCGTTTATGCTGTATGTGTCTGTGTGCTCCCCCAGTGGTTGAGATAGGAATTGCAGTTTGTCAAGAGAGGCCGGACTTGGGGCCAAAGGTCTGGAAGGGAGGCTGACATGACAGAGTTTGGTTGCGAAGGAAGTGAGGTGGAGTGACAGAATGTGTGTGTGACGGATATAGGGGTGGGGACGTCTACAGAGAAGGCACGGGAAGCCAAATAAAAGGCAGGACCGTTGAGAAGGGGGCAGACATTTTATGATATACCATGCATATGGTTAGCTTTGGAGGAGTAATCTTCCTCTACATTGTAGAAGGTGGATTGAGGTTCTGAGGGGTTCAGGGGCAGACATTTTATGGTTAGCTTTGGAGGAATAATCTTCCTCTACATTGTAGAAGGTGGATTGAGGTTCTGAGGGGTTCACAGGGCAGACATTTTATGGTTAGCTTTGGAGGAGTAATCTTCCTCTACATTGTAGAAGGTGGATTGAGGTTCTGATGGGTTCACGGGGCAGACATTTTATGGTTCGCTTTGGAGGAATAATCTTCCTCTACATTGTGGAAAGGGTATTGAGGTTCTGAGGGGTTCATGGGGCAGACATTTTTATGGTTAGCTTTGGAGGAGTAATCTTCCTCTACATTATTGAAGGCGGATTGAGGATCTGAGGGGGTTTATGGGGCAGACATTTTATGGTTAGCTTTGGAGGAGTAATCTTCCTCTACATTGTGGAAGGTGGATTGAGGTTCTGAGGGGTTCACTGGGTTTGTCGTTGGTTTGAGGAAAGTCCCGGTGTAGTTACTGGAATGGGTTGGGTTTAGCTAGCTTGCAGATAGTCGTGGTGGTGGTGGGAGGGTTCTTGAAGTTGTTTTTTTTTGTGGTTGGTGATGGATTGTTTGGATCTAGGTGGACTCTGGTTGTGGTGAGTAGGGGGATCTTCTGCATTTAGAGCTAAAAGGGCCTACAGGTAGAGTTTTATGACAAATGTCAAGTCAGGTAACAGGTTCCTCTGAGCTGGTGGCAAATTTTGGAATTCACATCTTTTTTGGAGCAAAACATCACTAGTACTTGTTACTAATAAAATATCACAATTCTGTTGCTTTAATGCTTTACCTTTCACTTCCAGGGCTACTTACGAAGTAATGAGTTCATCATCACCCAGCACCCCATGCCACACACAACTAAAGATTTCTGGAGGATGATATGGGATCATAATGCTCAGATCATCGTCATGTTACCGGACAGCCAGAGCCTGGTAAGGACACGCTATTTTCATGCTGATCTGTGTTTTTGTATAAATTTCGGATGACAAGTCACATAAATACATTTATAAACCAGAACGCGTTTTAGGCCAGTACTAGAAATAGTGGACATGTGGACGGAAAACCAGTAGCTGGATAAAAAAGTGGTCGAATATATTCTAAAACATTTGTCAGCGGGGTCAAATATAAAACGGGTCAAAATCAGAACCAGAAAGGAGGCTCTGTTTATTTAGTCATATTAAAAATGCACCATATAGGTGATGGCAGCAATGGACCGCCACTTTTCGGGTGAGCACACCCTTAGCCAAGGTTTTATCCACGAGTCTCCATGCATAGTTAGTCGGCCATATTTTTTTTTTTTTTTTACAAATATTTGTTTTCTAGAAAGGTGAGTATCTGAATTTTTTTCATGGCCTAAACATTTAAAGGGGAAGCAATCGATCGCTAAGGTGTGCCATCGCTAATTATTAGAGCTCTGAAGGAAGAACCCACCATAACTATGAGAACGAAGGGACCAGGACTCTTCTGGCATCTACTCTGTATGAAATCCTCTACTTTGCAGAAAACTGCCTGTTGGCCTCATGCAAGTGAACGGGACTCAGCTCTGCTGCCTGACTGGCCATTACAAATGGAAAATGAATACGTACATTCTGGCATGCAGTGGTGATCTCAGCAGATGGGCCGCTTACAGTGTAAACTTCCTTTAAAATTAGTCCATTCTGACTCTGTTGTCTAAGTTGCAAAACGTGGAAAATTAGCAAAAAACAATTGCTTTTCACACAACGCTCGCCAAGTGTTGGAAAAGTGGGCTTGGTTAGCTGGGCGGGATAGGAAAGGAGGGTTGGCTTAAATTTTAACGCCTTCACGATATCTGCCGTACATAGATGGCGCAGCGGTAAGTTAATCCTGCAAACCACCGTACATATACAGCACCGCAATTCACTATTCAAAGTTGTAAAATTATGTGAAGCACCTGGAAGTTAAAGGTGCGAACTACACATCCAGATAAATTCCTTGAGGGGTGTTGTTTACAAAATGGGGTCACCTGTGGGGGAGCTCCACTGCTTTTAGGCACATCAGGGGTTCTCCAAACACTAAATGACACCTGCTAATGATTCCAGACAATTTTGAGTTCAAAAAGCCAAATGGCGCTTCTTCCATTCTGAACCCTGGTGTGCGCCCAAACAGTAGCTTTCTACCACATATAGGTTATTCGTGTATTCAGGAGATATTGCACAACAAATTGTGCTGTGCATTTTCTCCTGTTACCCTTGCAAAAATAATATTTTTGTGGGAAAAATGTGTTTTTGTTTTTTTTTATATTCATCGCCTAGTGTTATAAAATTATGTGAAACACTAGGGGTTTTAATGTTCTGAACACCACACCTATATACTAGATAAGGTCCTTGAGGGGTTTAGTTTCCAAAATGGGGTCACATGTGGGGGAGCTCCATTGTTTAATCACATCAAGAGCTTTCAAAATATGACATGGTGTCCGCTAACTTTTCCAGCCAATTTTTGCATTCCAAAAGTCAAATGTCGCTTCTTCCCTTCCAAGCACTGCTGTGCACCCAAACAGTAGTTTTCCACCACATATGGGGTATCTGCATACTCAGGTGAAACTGCACAGCACATTTTTATAAGGTGCATTTTCTCTTGTTACACTTGTGAGAATGCAAACATTCGAGCTAAAACAACATTTTGGTGGGAAAAAGTAAAATTTTCATTTTTTTTTTTTACTTCCACATTGCTGTAGTTCCGGTAAAGCACCTAAAGGGTTAATACACTTCTTGGATGTGGTTTTGAGTACTTTGGGGGGTGCAGTTTTTAGAATGGTGTCACCTTTGAGTATTTTCTGTCACATAGGCCTCTCAAAGTCACTTCAAATGTGATGTTGCCTAGAGTTATTGCTCCTTAAAGTGACACTGGTCATGGCTGTTAAAACAGGCTCTCTTTAACCCCTTTGCCCAAACCTGGCACTAGGTAAAAAAGTGCCAGATTTTGCTCCAGAGTAGTCCTTTTTTTTTTCTTTTTTTATTAAAATATCCGATATAGAGTTCCAGCGATATGGATCTTATTTGGTGCTAATTTTTATGGTCTTTATCAAAAGGTACTGAATCCAGACCATTAAAATGTGCACAAAGTACAGGTCACTTTTAAAGAGGTCCAGCCACCAGGATTTTCATATATAAACTAAGGCCAGTGCTATACTGGCGCTATCATGCTGATTCTATACATACCTTTAGTTGTAAGATCGGATGTATACTTTCGGAAATACAGGCAAGTAAAGTTTGTGAAATGCACTGTTATTTGATTGATAGGTGCAACAGAATATCTAATAGGTGGGTCGGGTTTTGCTAGTCATTCCCACCTTTGTCTGCTGTCTGTCCTTCCGCCTCCTGTTTCTGTTATTACAGGGGTGAGGAAGGACAAGCAGACAGGGGGAGGAAGGACAGGCAGGCAGATAGGGGCGGGAATAAATAGGAAAATCCGACCCACCTATTAGATATTCTATTGCACCAATTAATCAAATAACCGTGCAATTCACAAACTTTACTTGCCTGTATTTCAGAAACTATACATCCGATCTCACAACTAAGGGTATGTATAGAATCAGCATGATAGCGCCAGTATAGCACTGGCTTTAGTTTATATAGGAAAATCCTGGTGGTTCGTCGTCTTTAAGACCATTTATTCAGCCTAAATCCAAAAATATGGTGCTAAATTTTGGTGCAAATATGCATCGATTTCATTTTCAGACTTTGACAGGCCCAAAGTGTTTTAATTCAATGGGTACAATATAATCCAATATGTATTTATTTATTTTTAAGTCCCCCATCCTGGTATATATGTCCCCCATCCTGGTATATACGTCCCCCATTCTAATAAATATGTCCCCTATCCTGGTATTCCTGTCCCCTATTTCTGGTATATATGTCCTCCATCCAGGTATATACTGTATGTCCATGTCCCTCTTTCTGATAAATATGTCCCCCATCCTGGTATATACGTCCCCTATCCTGGTATTCCTGTCCCCTATTTCTGGTATATATGTCCTCCATCTGGGTATATACTGTATGTCCCTCTTTCTGATAAATATGTCCCCTATCCTAGTATATATGTCCCCCATCCTGGTATATACGTCCCCCATTCTAATAAATATGTCCCCTATCCTGGTATTCCTGTCCCCTATTTCTGGTATATATGTCCTCCATCCAGGTATATACTGTATGTCCCTCTTTCTGATAAATGTCCCCTATCCTAGTATATATGTCCCCCATCCTGATAAATATTTCTCCTATCCTGGTATCTGGTGTATGAAATGTCAGTCCAAATATATCTGCCCCTTGACATTTTATTTTGTAGTATGATATTGAATTTCACCTGTATTTTCTCATCCGATGCTCATTACCGGTCCGGACCTGCGTATGGCAGGAAATGATTCATTATTTTAATCCTTTGGGTTCCTTATAACTATCTCCACATCAGTTGTTATATTGTAAGGTCGGCTTTTTATGTGAAGTGGCGAGCGGACACTAGTATATATCGCGGTAATGATTAACCTGTGTGTACATAGTTGCCGCTCCCGCTTTGCCAAGAGGCCGTTGATGGGCAGGTTTTAAGGACAGACCACATCCGCTTATTTATCTTTAATTGTTCCAAATGAGATTTCCTTTGTCCGCATCCAATGCAAATTTACTAATACGACAGGTAGACACAATTTACTACCGTAAATTACAGCAACATTAAGTTAGCGCTGCAATAAATAGACTGCCGGTAATTTATGTGGCAGAGGCTGTCATCATTAGGACAAGCTGGGAATTTGGCTGTCAGCTGCGGAAAGCATTTAGAAAAAAAAAAAAATCCGCATTCGCACATCAGGCGTCCTGAGGGTCTATAATGGGATTATAACCAGCATCATTACCGGTGGTGAGCGGCGGCGGTGGCCGCAGTGCAGTGTATACTGGTCTTATCCACATTGTGCAGCTTGTGTCCCGCCATTTATCAATGAAACCCACCTCGGAATAGGAAATATCGGAGAACGCAGACATGGTTAGAGTAGTTTTTCTAGTATTCACCCTTCCACCCACAAAAGGGCTTGTATCGGGATAAAAAGCCAAAAAACACAAAGTGGGTTTGTTTTTATCCCGGTTTGCTAAAGCGATTCTCATTGGTGAAATGTAGACGATGGTGCCACTTGTGCTTTTTGGCTAGACATGGTCTCGAAAGGTGGACATTCACTTTCTACACATGTTAGTCGAATGCAAACCCTCCTGTACACCCACATTCATATGCATTGCTAGATCAGTCAACCGATATTCCTAATCAACCTGCCAAGCACATGCACTTTCGGTTTGGCCAAGAATGATCTCGATGTCGAGAAGGGTGAAAGCTTCAAAAAGGCTCTTTTGGCTGTAGCTTATATCCAGGGTGCTCGGTACTGGTAACTAGTGATGAGCGAGCACTACCATGCTCGGGTGCTCAGTACTCGTAACTAGTGATGAGCGGGCACTACCATGCTCGGGTGCTCAGTACTGGTAATTAGTGATGAGCAGGCACTACCATGCTCGGGTGCTCAGTACTGGTAACTAGTGATGAACGGGCACTACCATGCTCGGGTGCTCAGTACTCGTAACTAGTGATGAGCGGGCACTACCATGCTCGGGTGCTCAGTACTGGTAATTAGTGATGAGCAGGCACTACCATGCTTGGGTGCTCAGTACTGGTAACTAGTGATGAGCAGGCACTACCATGCTCAGGTGCTCAGTACTCGTAACTAGTGATGAGCGGGCACTACCATGCTCGGGTGCTCAGTACTGGTAATTAGTGATGAGCAGGCACTACCATGCTCGGGTGCTCAGTACTGGTAACTAGTGATGAGCAAGCACTACCATGCTCGGGTGCTCAGTACTCGTAACTAGTGATGAGCAAGCACTACCATGCTCAGGTGCTCAGTACTCGTAACTAGTGATGAGCGGGCACTACCATGCTCGGGTGCTCAGTACTGGTAATTAGTGATGAGCAGGCACTACCATGCTCAGGTGCTCAGTACTGGTAACTAGTGATGAGCAAGCACTACCATGCTCGGGTGCTCAGTACTCGTAACTAGTGATGAGCGGGCACTACCATGCTCAGGTGCTCAGTACTCGTAACTAGTGATGAGCGGGCACTACCATGCTCAGGTGCTCAGTACTGGTAACTAGTGATGAGCAGGCACTACCATGCTCGGGTGCTCAGTACTCGTAACTAGTGATGAGCGGGCACTACCATGCTCGGGTGCTCAGTACTGGTAACTAGTTATGAGCGAGCACTACCATGCTCAGGTGCTCAGTACTGGTAATTAGTGATGAGCAGGCACTACCATGCTCGGGTGCTCAGTACTGGTAACTAGTGATGAGCAGGCACTACCATGCTCAGGTGCTCAGTACTCGTAACTAGTGATGAGCGGGCACTACCATGCTCGGGTGCTCAGTACTGGTAATTAGTGATGAGCAGGCACTACCATGCTCGGGTGCTCAGTACTGGTAACTAGTGATGAGCAAGCACTACCATGCTCGGGTGCTCAGTACTCGTAACTAGTGATGAGCGGGCACTACCATGCTCGGGTGCTCGGTACTGGTAACTAGTGATGAGCGAGCACTACCATGCTCAGATGCTCAGTACTCGTAACTAGTGATGAGCAAGCACTACCATGCTCAGGTGCTCAGTACTGGTAACTAGTGATGAGCGGGCACTACCATGCTCGGGTGCTCGGTACTGGTAACTAGTGATGAGCGGGCACTACCATGCTCGGGTGCTCGGTACTGGTAACTAGTGATGAGCGAGCACTACCATGCTCAGGTGCTCAGTACTCGTAACTAGTGATGAGCGAGCACTACAATACTCAGGTGCTCGGTACTCGTAACTAGTGATGAGCGAGCACTACCATGCTCAGGTGCTCGGTACTCGTAACTAGTGATGAGCAAGCACTACAATACTCAGGTGCTCGGTACTGGTAACTAGTGATGAGCGAGCACTACCATGCTCAGGTGCTCAGTACTCGTAACTAGTGATGAGCAAGCACTACAATACTCAGGTGCTCGGTACTCGTAACTAGTGATGAGTGGGCACTACCATGCTCGGGTGCTCAATACTCCTAACTAGTGATGAGCGGACACAACGATGCTTGGGTGCTCTTTACTGGTAACTAGTGATGAGTGAGCACTACCATGCTCGGGTGCTCAGTACTCGTAACTAGTGATGAGCGAGCACTACCATGCTCGGGTGCTCAGTACTGGTAACTAGTGATGAGCGGGCACTACCATGCTCAGGTGCTCGGTACTCGTAACTAGTGATAAGCGGGCACTACCATGCTCAGTACTTGTAACTAGTGATGAGTGGGCACTACCATGCTCGGGTGCTCGGTACTTGTAACTAGTGATAAGCGGGCACTACCATGCTCAGTACTTGTAACTAGTGATGAGCGAGCACTACCATGCTCGGATGCTCGGTGCTCGTAACTAGTGATGAGCGGGCACTACTATGCTCGGATGCTCGGTACTGGTAACTACTATGCTCGGATGCTCAGTACTTGTAACTAGTGATGAGCGGACACTACTATGCTCGGTACTGGTAACTAGTGATGAGTGGACACTACTATGCTCGGGTGCTCTGTATTCTAACCGGCATTGAGATCCTGCACAGGACCTCAATGCAGCGAGTGTGGATGACTTAGGTCGCGTTATGTACCCAGGCTTCAGAAGGAGGAGGTCAAAGATGGACAAAAGAGGCACCGGAGAACGGATACACCCATCCGACCAGTCTGCATCGCACCACCCCACTAGGTGAGTATTATAAAGTCATTTTTCTGTTCTACACAGCGGCCTGGGCTCTTATATACAGCATGTTAGAATAATGTATATAAGAGCCCACTAGTGATGGCCGAAGCTTAGTCAGGAAATCTGGTGACCGGTTCCCTTTAATACATGTAAATATATGTGGAAGAAGCTTCCACTGTCCTCATAGAAAAAACAACTTTCCCGACATTTAATTAGCCGTCTGGTCACTCATTTTTCTCCTTATGGCTCCCGCTGCGGGATCCTACACAGATCACAACTATAACTTGACTAAATTCTGTTGAAATTGAGAGATGGCAAGAAATGTTGAAGCCGATGTGTTCCCCTGTGTGTGATGTCACAGGAATCACCTTTGTTACTTGGATGGCAGTCACTTGTGTGCATTCGCTATACACATGGCAGGGTGAGCCAAGAGCCTAATGGATGTTGGCTTCTTCAGCACGGCCCGAGGCTTCCAAGTTTTATGGATCATGGCAAGCAAAAGAGGAAAAAATCCAAACGAGGCTCGCTTTTTTCTAGTAATGGTTTTTTTAATGTCCAATAACCACAGGGAGTTGGAGGAAATGGTGAATGATACCTTTAAAATTAAGTAATACAAGGGTTTTACAGAATTAGAAAACATTTCTTCCTCCCCCAAAAATAGAGCATCTTACCCGTCTACCCATGGACAGTGGTCCAGTTTGTGGGACTGTCCAGGCAAAATGGAGCCATTTGGTAAAAACTCCAGCCGCATCTTAGAATCTAAAGGCCGAGAACACTCGTCCTAAACACCGATCAGCTCAGACGTTTCCTCCTCCGAATACCTCCGCTCAGACGGTCTAATCGGCAGAACATGACAATTTTCCAGATTCGGAGCTTTAATTTATCCATGCGGTCTCCTGTTGTGAGAAGCCTGAAAACATGCACATTTCAAGGTGTGTTATTTTATGACCAGAGGTGAACGCTTCTCGTTCCTCCACAGGAAGAAGGGAAAAATCATTTTTCCTGGATAAAGAATTTAAGCACAATTTTAAAGCAATAAAATCTCATTTTACCACAGGCGGAAAAACCACGGAAAGCAAAATGTTATTTCTCTAGAACAAAAAAATTGAATGAGAGCGATAGACGTAGAACAGTATGTGGAGTCGGAACGCTTTCCAATACCGTGACACGTGAACCATTGTCTCGATCAGCGCTCCGACTGCAGAAGTGGGAACCGTGGGAGAAAAGATGGAGTAAAGCCTGCTTTACACGTTGCAATTTCGCATACGATATCGTATGCGATTTGCAACGCCCGCATCGTATGTGCAGCACGTTGAATTTGTTGAACGTGCCGCACAAACGATTAACCCCCGTCACACGTACTTACCTTCCATACGACCTCGATGTGGGCGGCGAACGTCCACTTCCTGGAGTGGGAGGGACGTTTGGCGTCACATCGACGTCACGCGGCAGCTGGCCAATAGAAACGGAGGGGCGGAGCTGAGCGGGACGTAAACATCCCGCCCACCTCCTTCCTTCCGCATTGTGGGCCGGGAGCCGCAGGAGGCAGGTGAGATCTGTTCATCGTTCCCGGGGTGTCACACACTGCGATGTGCGCTACCCCGGGTACGATGAACAACCTGACGTGCAATTAGTCAGGAATGAACGACGTGCATGCGATGAACGTTTTTTCGTTCAATCGTAATTGCACGTCGCTGTCACGCGCTACAACATACCTTACGATGCCGGATGTGCGTCACTTACGACGTGACCCCCGCCGACACATTGTAAGATATCTTGTAGCGTGTAAAGCTGGCTTAAGGTCTAGTCACTGCATAAGCAGGCAATCAATTTCTAGGAGAATCCTTCTAAAGGGGCCCTGGCAGTAGATAATAGGACATTCGACATGTTATAGGTAAAAATAAAGCTAAAGCGCCGATTACTTGGCATCCCCACCCTAATTTTCTATTGTGTCCTGTGCAGGGCCGGATTATAGGCGGGGCAAGCGGGGCTCCAGCCCAGGGGCCCCCACCAAAAGAGCTTCTAAGGGGGCCCCCCACCACCAGGGCCATACTTGTCAGCATTTTTTTTTTCTTCACACCCTCTCTCCCTCCGTAAAGACAGTCTAATAAATCAGCTGTGTTTTCGGAGGGGTGGAGGGGGGCGGTGCACCGGCATTTATTTGTATCTGCGTCTTTAAGACGCAAAAACAACTGCGGGCTCAGGACGCTGAATGACCCCGGAAGTACCAGCGATTGCACTTCCGGGGTCAGAGGTGTGCCAATGAGCTCCCTGCTATGTGCTGCGGCTGTCATGGGCGTACCCAGCGAGGGGCGGGGGGCACCTGCCCCCCCCCTTCCTAGAAGCAGGGGCATGGTGTAATGGGCCGCTGTATGTACAGCCACGCTCCTCCGCAGTGTGTGCATGCATGCCCGACACACTAGCTGCAGAAGGAGCAGGAGGCAGCGCTGTGCTGTGCCGGCTCTGCTGTGTGCTGCGTGCCCGGCATGCACACAATGCAGAGGAGCGCGCCGGAGCCGGTGCTCGCAGCTTCCTCCTTCTTCCTATTCAAATGTATTTGCGTCTTTCAGATGTAAATACATTTGAACAGCGCGCCGGGACTGGGCCCCGCCCCCGACGTGCAGCAACGTGATGAGATCAGCACCTTGCCACGTCATCACAGTGCTGCGGGTGCCGGCACACGGGACATCAGATGGTAAGCGCTCCATGAAGGAGCCGAAGAGACAGGTTTAATTAATGATGATGAGTGGGGAGGGGCTGAGGACACATAACGGGGAACATCTGTGAAGGAAGTGGAACACAGCTTTGTGACAGGCAGAGGGGGGGGGGTACTGTATTCCGAGGGAGGGGGGGGAGGCAGGAGTGTGTAGGGAGGATGGGGCAGTGTGATTAGTGTGTGTAGGGGGTGATGAGGGTTGCATTGTATTGTGTGTGGGGGAGGGGTAATGGGGGGGTGCATTGTGTGTGTGTGTGTAGAGGTGATGGGGGGGTGCATTGTGTGTGTGTGTGTGGGGGGGTGATGGGGGGATGCATTGTGTGTGTAGGGGGTGATGCATTGTGTGTGTGTGTAGGGGGTGATGGGTGGGTGCATTGTATGTGTGGTTTGTGTGGGGGGAGTAATGGGGGGTGCATTGTATTTGGGTGTGTGTGTGTATGTAGGGAGGAATGGTTGGTGCATTGTATTTGTGTGTGTGTGTGTGTGTGTGTGTGTGTGTGTAGGGGGTGATGAGGGGTGCATTGTGTGTGTAGTGGGTGATGAGGGGTGCATTGTGTGTGTGTGTGTGTGTGTAGGGGTGATGGGGGGTGCATTGTGTGTGTGTGTGTGTGTAGGCGGTAAAGGGGGGTGCATTGTGTGTGTGTTTTGTGTGGGGGGAGTAATGGGGGGTGCATTGTATTTGTGTGTGTAGGGAGGAATTGTGGGTGCATTATATTTGAGTGTGTGTGTAGGGGATGATGGGGGGTGCATTGTGTGTGTGTGTGTGTGTGTGTGTGTGTGTAGGGGGTGATGGGTGGGTGCATTGTATGTGTGTTTTGTGTGTAGGGAGGAATGGTGGGTGCATTATATTTGAGTGTGTGTGTAGGGGATGATGTGGGGTGCATTGTGTGTGTGTGTGTATGTGTAGGGGGTGATGGGGGGTGCAGTGTGTGTGTGTGTAGGGGGTGATGGGGGGTGCATTGTGTGTGTGTGTAGGGGGTGATGGGGGATGCATTGTGTGTGTGTGTGTAGGGGGTGATGGGTGGGTGCATTGTGTGTGTCAGAGCTGTGTATGTGTGTCAGAGCTGTGTGTGTCAGAGCTGTGTGTGTCAGAGCTGTGTGTGTGTGTTTTGTGTGGGGGGAGTAATGGGGGTGCATTGTATTTGTGTGTGTAGGGAGGAATCGTGGGTGCATTGTATTTGTGTGTGTGTGTGTGTGTGTAGGGGGTGATGGGTGGGTGCATTGTGTGTGTGTGTGTGTGTGTGTGTGTGTGTGTGTGTGTGTGTGTGTGTGTGTGTGGGGGGGGGTGATGGGTGGGTGCATTGTATGTGTGTTTTGTGTGTAGGGAGGAATGGTGGGTGCATTATATTTGAGTGTGTGTGTAGGGGGATGATGGGGGGTGCATTGTGTGTGTGTGTGTGTGTAGGGGGTGCATTGTGTGTGTGTGTAGGGGGTGATGGGGGATGCATTGTGTGTGTGTGTGTGTGTGTGTGTGTGTGTGGGGGGGGGGTGATGGGGGGTGCATTGTGTGTGTGTGTGTGTGTGTGTAGGGTTAAAGGGGGGTGCATTGTGTGTGTGTAGGGGGTGATGGGGAGATGCATTGTGTGTGTGTGTAGGGGGTGATGGGTGGGTGCATTGTGTGTGTCAGAGCTGTGTGTGTGTGTTTTGTGTGGGGGGAGTAATGGGGGTGCATTGTATTTGTGTGTGTAGGGAGGAATCGTGGGTGCATTGTATTTGTGTGTGTGTGTGTGTGTGTGTGTGTAGGGGGTGATGGGTGGGTGCATTGTGTGTGTGTGTGTGTGTGTGTGTGTAGGGGGTGATGGGTGGGTGCATTGTGTGTGTGTGTGTGGGGGGGGGGGGGTGATGGGTGGGTGCATTGTATGTGTGTTTTGTGTGTAGGGAGGAATGGTGGGTGCATTATATTTGAGTGTGTGTGTAGGGGGATGATGGGGGGTGCATTGTGTGTGTGTGTGTGTAGGGGGTGCATTGTGTGTGTGTGTAGGGGGTGATGGGGGATGCATTGTGTGTGTGTGTGTGTGGGGGGGGTGATGGGGGGTGCATTGTGTGTGTGTGTGTGTGTAGGGGTAAAGGGGGGTGCATTGTGTGTGTGTAGGGGGTGATGGGGAGATGCATTGTGTGTGTGTGTAGGGGTAAAGGGGGGTGCATTGTGTGTGTGTGTAGGGGGTGATGGGGAGATGCATTGTGTGTGTGTGTGTGTGTGTAGGGGGTGATGGGTGGGTGCATTGTATGTGTGTTTTGTGTGTAGGGAGGAATGGTGGGTGCATTATATTTGAGTGTGTGTAGGGGGATGATGGGGGGTGCATTGTGTGTGTGTGTGTGTGTAGGGGGTGATGGGGGTGCATTGTGTGTGTGTGTAGGGGGTGATGGGGGATGCATTGTGTGTGTGTGTGTGTGTGTGTGTGTGTGTAGGGGTAAAGGGGGGTGCATTGTGTGTGCGTAGGGGGTGATGGGGAGATGCATTGTGTGTGTGTGTAGGGGGTGATGGGTGGGTGCATTGTGTGTGTGTGTAGGGGGTGATGGGTGGGTGCATTGTATGTGTGTTTTGTGTGTAGGGAGGAATGGTGGGTGCATTATATTTGAGTGTGTGTGTGTGTAGGGGATGATGGGGGGTGCATTGTGTGTGTGTTTGTAGGGGGTGATGGGTGCATTGTGTGTGTAGGGCGATGATGGGGGGTGCATTGTGTGTGTGTGTGTGTGTGTGTGTGTGTGTGTGTGTAGGGGGTGATGGGGGTGCATTGTGTGTGTGTAGGTGGTGATGGGGGATGTATTGTGTGTGTAGGGGGTGATGGGGGGTGCATTGTGTGTGTGTGTGTAGGGGTAAAGGGGGGTGCATTGTGTGTGTGTGTAGGGGGTGATGGGGAGATGCATTGTGTGTGTGTGTAGGGGGTGATGGGTGGGTGCATTGTGTGTGTGTGTGTGTGTGTAGGGGGTGATGGGTGGGTGCATTGTATGTGTGTTTTGTGTGTAGGGAGGAATGGTGGGTGCATCATATTTGAGAGTGTGTGTGTGTTTGTAGGGGGTGATGGGTGCATTGTGTGTGTAGGGGGTGATGGGGGGTGCATTGTGTGTGTGTGTGTAGGGGGTGATGGGGGGTGCATTGTGTGTGTAGGGGGTGATGGGGGATGCATTGTGTGTGTAGGGGGTGATGGGGGATGCATTGTGTGTGTGTAGGGGGTGATGGGTGGGTGCATTGTGTGTGTCAGAGCTGTGTGTGTGTGTGTCAGAGCTGTGTGTGTGTGTGTCAGAGTTGTGTGTGTGTGTGTGTGTGTCAGAGCTGTGTGTGTGTGTGTCAGAGCTGTGTGTGTGTGTGTCAGAGCTGTGTGTGTGTGTCAGAGCTGTGTGTGTGTGTGTCAGAGCTGTGTGTGTGTGTGTCAGAGCTGTGTGTGTGTCAGAGCTGTGTGTGTGTGTGTGTCAGAGCTGTGTGTGTGTGTGTCAGAGCTGTGTGTGTGTGTGTCAGAGCTGTGTGTGTGTGTGTGTGTGTCAGAGCTGTGTGTGTGTCAGAGCTGTGTGTGTGTGTGTCAGAGCTGTGTGTGTGTGTGTCAGAGCTGTGTGTGTGTGTGTGTCAGAGCTGTGTGTGTGTGTGTGTCAGAGCTGTGTGTGTGTGTCAGAGCTGTGTGTGTGTGTCAGAGCTGTGTGTGTGTGTGTCAGAGCTGTGTGTGTGTGTGTGTCAGAGCTGTGTGTGTGTGTGTCAGAGCTGTGTGTGTGTGTGTGTGTCAGAGCTGTGTGTGTGTGTGTGTGTGTCAGAGCTGTGTGTGTGTGTGTGTCAGAGCTGTGTGTGTGTCAGAGCTGTGTGTGTGTGTGTGTGTGTCAGAGCTGTGTGTGTGTGTGTGTCAGAGCTGTGTGTGTGTGTGTGTCAGAGCTGTGTGTGTGTGTGTCAGAGCTGTGTGTGTGTGTGTGTGTGTCAGAGCTGTGTGTGTGTGTGTGTCAGAGCTGTGTGTGTGTGTGTGTCAGAGCTGTGTGTGTGTGTGTGTGTCAGAGCTGTGTGTGTGTGTGTGTCAGAGCTGTGTGTGTGTGTGTGTGTCAGAGCTGTGTGTGTGTGTGTCAGAGCTGTGTGTGTGTGTGTGTGTGTGTCAGAGCTGTGTGTGTGTGTGTGTGTCAGAGCTGTGTGTGTGTGTCAGAGCTGTGTGTGTGTGTGTCAGAGCTGTGTGTGTGTGTCAGAGCTGTGTGTGTGTCAGAGCTGTGTGTGTGTGTCAGAGCTGTGTGTGTGTGTGTCAGAGCTGTGTGTGTGTCAGAGCTGTGTGTGTGTCAGAGCTGTGTGTGTGTGTGTCAGAGCTGTGTGTGTGTCAGAGCTGTGTGTGTGTGTCAGAGCTGTGTGTGTGTCAGAGCTGTGTGTGTGTGTGTGTGTGTGTCAGAGCTGTGTGTGTGTGTGTGTCAGAGCTGTGTGTGTGTGTGTGTGTGTCAGAGCTGTGTGTGTGTGTGTCAGAGCTGTGTGTGTGTGTGTGTGTGTGTGTGTGTGTGTCAGAGCTGTGTGTGTGTGTGTCAGAGCTGTGTGTGTGTGTGTGTGTCAGAGCTGTGTGTGTGTGTGTGTGTGTGTCAGAGCTGTGTGTGTGTGTCAGAGCTGTGTGTGTCAGAGCTGTGTGTGTGTGTGTCAGAGCTGTGTGTGTGTGTCAGAGCTGTGTGTGTGTCAGAGCTGTGTGTGTGTGTGTGTCAGAGCTGTGTGTGTGTGTGTGTGTGTGTCAGAGCTGTGTGTGTGTGTGTGTGTCAGAGCTGTGTGTGTGTGTGTGTGTCAGAGCTGTGTGTGTGTGTGTCAGAGCTGTGTGTGTGTGTGTGTGTCAGAGCTGTGTGTGTGTGTGTCAGAGCTGTGTGTGTGTGTGTGTGTCAGAGCTGTGTGTGTGTGTGTGTGTGTGTGTCAGAGCTGTGTGTGTGTGTGTGTCAGAGCTGTGTGTGTCAGAGCTGTGTGTGTGTGTGTGTGTGTGTGTGTCAGAGCTGTGTGTGTGTCAGAGCTGTGTGTGTGTGTTTCAGAGCTGTGTGTGTGTGTGTGTCAGAGCTGTGTGTGTAAGAAGCAATCTGTGCAGCCCCCCAGAACTATATGGGTCCCCCAGAGCGCTATGTTACCCATCCCAGTAATGAGTACACCACCAGAGCTGTTTGCCACTCCAGTAACGTCTATGCCCCCTGTCCCTCTTGTAATGTATATATTGTAGCCCCCAGCCCCTCCTGTGATGTATATACAGCAGTGCTGTCAGTGTGCAGTCATGTCTGTTAGTGACAGCCATCGTGAAACACAGCCACATGTCCTAAAGGAGCTGGACGGAAACAAGCGGGAGAGGTGAGTGAGGCTGCTGGCGATTTCCCCATATTAATACCTGTAAGGGCTCATGCACACGTAACTACTGAATATTCTGCAGCGATTTGACAGCACATGTGCGCGTCAAATCGCTGCAGAAACACTGCATAATGGATGCAGTTTTTCTTTACAAAAAAAAGCCGATTTCTTGCGCTATGGCTGCTTCCCCCACCATAGACAGAGGGGAGCTGCGTCCATAGCGCACGGAATAATTGACATGCTCATTTTATGAACTCACAGATTTGGGTCAACATTTTAGCACCCAAATCGCTGCATTCATAAAAGCAACGTGCGCACGTATCATGCACAATCTACATAGACTGTGCTGGGGACGCAGGACGCATGCATTTACACTGCAGTGCTATACGCAGCATAAATGCATGGAATTACGCAACGTGCGCACGAGCACTAATGCGTCTGTGTCTGCATGTATGTCAGTGTATATGACTGTGCATATATTTGTCTGTTTATACGTATTTTTCTGAATTTGCCTTCAAATATGTATATATACGTATGCCTGTCTGTGTATGTCTGTGCGTGTCTGTGCGTGTCTGTGCGTGTCTGTGCGTGTCTGTGCGTGTCTGTGCGTGTCTGTGCGTGTCTGTGCGTGTCTGTGCGTGTCTGTGCGTGTCTGTGCGTGTCTGTGCGTGTCTGTGCGTGTCTGTGCGTGTCTGTGTATGTGCGTGTCTGTGCGTGTCTGTGTGTGTCTGTGTGTGTATGTGTGTGTCTGTGTGTGTCTGTGCGTGTCTGTGCGTGTGTGTCTGTGCGTGTGTGTCTGTGCGTGTCTGTATGTGCGTGTCTGTGTGTGTGCGTGTCTGTGTGTGTGTATGTGCGTGTCTGTGTGTGTGTATGTGCGTGTCTGTGTGTGTGTATGTGCGTGTCTGTGTGTGTGTATGTGCGTGTGTGTGTGTGTGTGTGTATGTGCGTGTGTGTGCGTGTCTGTGTGTGTGTATGTGTGTATGTGCTTGTGTGTATGTGCGTGTCTGTGTGTGTGTATGTGCGTGTCTGTGTGTGTATGTGCGTGTGTGTGTGTGTGTATGTGCGTGTGTGTGCGTGTCTGTGTGTGTGTATGTGTGTATGTGCTTGTGTGTATGTGCGTGTCTGTGTGTGTGTATGTGCGTGTCTGTGTGTGTATGTGCGTGTGTGTGTGTGTGTATGTGCGTGTGTGTGCGTGTCTGTGTGTGTGTATGTGTGTATGTGCGTGTGTGTATGTGCGTGTCTGTGTGTGTATGTGCGTGTCTGTGTGTGTCTGTGTGTGTCTGTGTGTGTATGGGGTCCACTGAGACTCTTTCACCCGGAGGCCACAAACCTGGAGCCGGCCCTGGCTGCCTTAACATTGGGATCAATAAAAAATATGTGAGTAAGGTTCTGTATGCACGTTGCGTATTTGCATGCAGTTACGCTGCGATCTGCACCGCAGCGTAACTGCATGCGTCCTGCGTCCCCAGCACAATCTATGAAGATTATGCAGGAGCCGTGTGCACGTGGTGTATTAGAGTGTAGCGATTCGGCTGCTGCCTGAAGTGCTGCGTTCTAAGAAGTGACGTGTCACTTCTTTCATGTGCTTTGGATGCAGCCCCTGCTCTGTCTATGGGAGGGGCTGCACTCAAAGCGCATGAAATTGGCTTTTCATTACGGACTCTTTCTGTAGCGATTTGAAGCGCACGTGTGCTGTTCAAATTGCTGCAGAAATTTCTGCAGAGACAAACGCAACGTGCGCACATAGCCTAACTCTACTAGCTGTGTATAAGTGACGGATGTGAGTGATCCTGGACTGTATCTGTATTGTAGTACTGTAAATCTGAATGTGGCAGAACAGGATAAGATAAATGTTCATTGCATTTATATCTAAATGCTACGGTTCGCGCTCTACTGTTATAGCTAAAAATGTTAACGTTATGGGGCCCCCACCAGATTTTCTGCCCAGGGGCCCCCACCAACCTTAATCCGGCCTTGGTCCTGTGGTGCATGTGGCTCTTATAAAGAATTATGGTTTTAACCAAATTTCAGGAAGGATGGAGATGACGTGAGATGCTTTGCACCAATGAGGGGCAATAAGTAAACACTGCTTCTGCAAATTTAAAGGGGTTGTCCACTACTTTGACATTGATGGTGTATCCTTAGGCTAGGTCATCAATGTCTATTTGATAGGGTCCAACACTATGCACCCCCGCCAATCAGCTGTTCTCGGTCTCGGCAGCAGGCAGCCAAAAATGCTCCGTTCCAGAGCTGCTTCGTCTTTTCATAACGGTTGCTACCGGGTACTGCACATCCATTTCCAATTGTTTAGAATGAAAGGTAGATGTGCGGTACCCGGCAGCGGTCACTATCAGAAGACTGAGCAGCTCTGGAACTGAACATTTCCGTCCACCTGCTGACTTAGATCAGCTGATCGGCGGGGGAGCAGCGTGTTGGACCCCTACTGATCAGACGCTGATGACCTATCCTAAGGTTAGACCATCAATCTAAAAGTAGTGGACAACACCTTTTAAGGCCCGTTTCACACATCCAGCATTCGGCCGGTTTGCCGCATCCGGCACATTCCAGTATAGTGCAATACAGTACAATGTACCTCATGTGACTGGAGCTTGCTGCGATGCCATTGTACAGTATTACACTGTACTGGAGTGTGCCGGATCCGGCAATCCAGCGAAATGCCGGATGTGTGAAACAGGCCTAACGATTCTGGATTGGTTTTTATCCAAAGTCATATGGCAAGGCTCCTTACAGGGTTGATATTGGCTTTTATTATTGATACTTTCCATAGGTAGCACTGAAGTTTAAGTCTTCTATCCTCACTAAAGAGGCAATTTGCAAATTTTAATTTCCCAGAAAAACACTGCATGGCTTATAAGCCTCCTTACACTGGAGAAACATTAACCCATAGAGACCAGGAGGGATGGTGGTCACTGATATGCACAGACAATATAATTACATTTTTATATATATAATCTATCTATGTGTGCGCGTGTGTGTGTGTGTGTGTGTGTGTGTGTGTGTGTGTGTGTGTGTGTGTGTGTGTGTGTGTGTGTGTGTGTGTGTGTGTGTGTATAATAATATATATATATATTATATATATATATATATATAATATATAAATATTATGTATGAACTGTATGTGTGTATATATATATATATATATATATATATATATATAAAATATTATTATATAAAATATTATTATATATATAGTATATTATTATATATATATATATATAATATATATATATTATTATATACACACACAGTATAGTATATTATATATATGTATATAGTATATTATATATATATTTTGTGTGTGTATATATATATATAATATATATATATATATATATATATATATATATAGTGTATATATATATAGTGTATATATATATATATATATATATATATATATATATATATATAAAAATGTATTTTATTGGGAAAAAGGTTTTTTTTGTCACGTTTTTATTTAAAAAAAAAAAAATGAAATGACCCAATCCCTTTTAGAAATGTATGGTTAAATGAAGCACTTGGGAGTTTAGCAGGTGTGAGCTGGAGATGCATAAGATGCCGAATATCACAGAGGCACTTTCCATGTGTAGGTCTATTTAACCGAAATTAAACCCTGCATAAAATGTTCCCAGTGCCCCACAGTGAGCATTACAAGCGTCTTCTAGCCATGAACTGCAATTAAGTGCGTGTAATAGGTGTTCAATGGAGTCTTGCTTAGAGTACGAGCAGATGACCTTTTAATAGGAATATGGGGAGACAACATTACCGACATTAATGCGAAATCACTTGGACGATTGTTCTAGATTAACTCAACTCAATAGCAATTCCTGCTCCTGCACCGACCGGCTCATTCCGTAAGGAAGGTAAAAATCACTGATGCCGAATAAATACTCCCAGGATGAGAAATTCAGAAATCCCCCATCCTGAGCACCGGGGACCCGATCTCCACTGTACGTTTATGGTTAATCCTTGAAGACCAAATAAACCCCATTTTCACAAAACAAAGGTTTATTTGTGGCACAGAATACTCTCTAAATGTTTGAACTCAATAGTAAGATAAGCAGGTGCGGTAATCATTGTATAAAGTGGTAATAAACACAAAAGAACAAGAAGTAAAATTATATAGTGAGTATAGAATCATCGAGTTTAACCTTCAACCGCTTCCACCAACTCGGCTAAACGTGAACAGGTAGCGTAATATTTTTGTGATGGATCCTTAAGTGTTAACTCCTTTCAAACATATTTTAGAAAGTCGTGGGGATGTGTCAAAGATTTTGATTATGAGGGGTTGACTGAGAAGATCGTCTATATTTCGACTGTCACAGCTCCCGGTACAAGACTGAAGCCAAGAAGGAGCACTTCTTCTTTGCTCCGAGACTGAATCCATGGACTTTCTTGTGAGCCCATGTTAGATGGAAGTTCTCCTAAAGTTTGGGAGGGGGGGGGGGGCTTGGTCCCTGGATTTCCAACCAATCAAAACTTTTGGTGGTTACTTTTAAAAGATTGAAGAGGTTGTCCACTGCTTTTACATTGATGGCCTATCCTTAGGATGGTAAAGAGTAAACATGGTACTTCCGACAAGGTGGTGCTCAAGTAAGATCCAATCCCATATGTATCCAGAAGTAAAACTTGGCACTCAACAATAGAAATTGGAAGAGTAACTGAATAATCTAAACATAATAAGCCCAGACGTTTCGGTCTATATTGGACTGTTTTCAGTGGGCAGAATAGTTTTCCTCCTTCCTTCCGCATAGCCGGTGGAGGCAGGTAAGGAGATGTTCCTCGCTCCTGCGGCTTCACACACAGTGATGTGTGCTGCCGCAGGAACGAGGAACAACATCGTATCTCCTATTGGTGCGACATTATGAAAATGACCGACACTACACAGATCACCGATTTTCGCCGCTTTTGCGATCGTTTATCGGCGCATCTAGGCTTTACACGTTGCGATGTCGTTACCGGCGCCGGATGTGCATCACTTTCGATTTGACCCCAACGATATCGCAGTAGCGATGTCGCAGCGTGCAAAGTACCCCTTAGGCTAGGTCATCAATGTCTGATCAGCAGGGGTCCAACACCTTGCATCTCCGCTGATCAGCTGTTCTTGATGCCTTCAGCAGGCAGCCAAAAAATGCTCAGTTCCGGAAATGCCCAGTCTTTTGATAGTGCCCAGGTACGGCACATCCACCTTTTATGCAAATCAATAGGATGCGGATGTGCAGTACTCTGCCCCAGCCACTATCAGTTGACGGGGCAGCTCTGGAGCTGAGCATTTCCGGCTGTTGCCACCTGCACCAAGAACAGCTCATCGGCGGTGGTGCCGGGTGTGGGATCCCGGCCGATCAGACATTGATGACCTATCCTGTGGTGGACAATCTCTTGAGTTTCAAAACACAGCATTCATTAAGAAATTAGCCTCTCATTGTGCATAGTTTGGTCCCCAATATTTGTCCTGTGCACATTGCGGATCCTCCAATATATCAGTGATGTTGGTCAGGTTCACTTTAGGGTGAGCTAGGTCTCTTTGATGCTTATTTTCGAAGAGCACTTTTAGCGCTTGACATTAATAAGGGCAGTTCTCCATCACTGTATTCCCTGTGCAGGTCTCAATGTTCTTGAATCTTGATTCTAGAGTTGTATTTGGCACAACACGTCATAATCTGGTATTTGCATTTGCCACCTATTTACAGGATTGGTGATGATAAATGTCCGATCGCTGGAGGTTTTACCGATCACTAGGGCAGAGGCGCCAAGGTTTGTTTTTTTTTGTCTTTTGAAAGACAGTTGAGTGCCGAACTCTATTCCATGGATCGTGAACGGAGCGGTAAAGTTCATGAGCAACCAGAATACTCAATTTGTTTGTGATGGCAGATAAAAACGTGGGCTAAGGACACTTGTTCTAGTAATTCGGAGGGGACATTTATCACCTATCCTGTAAATAGGACTTGTGAAAACAAACCCTTGAACGCGGGATTGCAGATAAACGTATAAGATTATTACCTTTGTGCACAAAAGCAGCCCTGGCTGAGTTCACATGCCCGGTAATCATCCGTTAGACCGGATCCAGCAGCGATACATTTTGCAAAAATAGTTTTGCAGACACAACATTTTTGTATGTTTTTAAAGAATTGATTTTAGCTGGATCCATTTTTTTGAACTTTGGATTCTATGGAAAACGGATCTGTTAACGGATTGCTATTAAACTTCCATTTGAAGACAAAAATTGGATCCTTAAAAATGGAAAAAAAACCTTTTAGCTAATAAACTGATCCATCCCCCCCCAAAAAAACCCAGATCCAGCTAAAATCAGTTATTTAAAAAAAATGGCCAAAAAAGTTGTCTACACAATTTATTTTGCCAAAGGATTGCTGCTGGATCCATTCTACCGGATGATTACACGACCAACGTCAGCTTGGCTACATCTACTGAACTTACTAGATTACAGAATCCAAGAGGGTGGTAATAAGAGAACATGCACTTTTGGGGTTATGTTCCATAACGCAAAGCCACATATGAATGAGAAAGGTAAAAACAAGTATAATTAATTATGAGTGAGCACTAAAATGCTCGTTACCCGAATCGAGATGTGCTCAACTCAAGTACCTAGCACAATGGAAGTCAATGGGAAACTTGAGCGTTCAATTGAGTATCTTGCGAGTGCTCAACTACCCATAGAGAAAGAGGGAGAGAGAACTCTTTCTCTACGGGTAGTTGAGCACGCAAAAGATACTCAATCAAGTACCAAGTGTCTTCTTGAGCACTGTGATGCTCAATCGAGTTTCGAGCTGTGCTGAGCATGTTTAGAAAGTTTCCATATACCGGAGAACTCCTTCCCTAACTGCGGCAGGCATCATTTGGTACTTTTGCCTTCCCAGTAATGAATCAAGGGGGCACACACGGCAAACAAAAAAGTTTACCCACTTTATATTTTTTAAATGGTATTACTTAGTGCCATGAATAACATTTTTTGAGGAACCTTAAAAAAAAAAATTAAGCAGATATGGCATTAAAGGCAATCGGTTACCAAGTTTCCTGAATCTTAATGGCAGCCACCACTGACTGTGTCACCTAATGAAGATTCTGCTGATCCATTACTTATAGCACCAAAGCCTAGAATACCTGGAAAAATGAACTTTATCCATTGCTCTCCCGGTAATAAACACCAAGCGGTCCGATGGTTGGGTGCCGGCCAACTGTGCCACCTGCTAACCAAGCCCTTCAGCCTTTGATGAGCTGGGTCCATACCCGCCAATCTGTCAGACTATTGGGATGAGTTACTGGAAGAGCGAGGTGTAAAGTTGAATGCTGCTTTACAGATATTTAAGGAGCGGATTGATGGGTTACCAATTGGCTTACACAGAAGATGGTGGTAGCCACCATCGGGAGATTTAGTAACATATTACCTTTGACCGTTCTTGGCTTACAAGACTTTTTTTTTTTTTGGGGGGGGGGGGGGGGGCAGGAACATGGCTTCCCTATTTTTCTCTCCTTAGTACATGAAGATGTTTTTGTTGCTCCCACCCTCTGTGTGATGGATTAACTCCGTCTTATGTTTCTTAAATGTATTTAATGAACACTAAATTGCTTGGAAATAGAACATCTGTCGTCATCGGTCAAGGAGTGTGATCTTGTTTTCCACGCTTAATGAATAATTCCGCTAGTTTTGGATACTCAGAAGCTAATTTGGAAGGGGGGGTGGTTGCGTTACTGAGAAAATACGTTTTTCCTTTTTCTAGGAGAAAAAGGCAAAACTTCTAATTACAGACAATGGAATGTTGTAGATGCGAAGTATCGGCAACATTGCAGTCTCAAGACGACCCGTTGTCGGTGGGAATGGAAACATTGCTTTACATGTGGTAGCCTTAGTGCAAACCTTATCACTTTATATTCTTTTTTTTTCTTCGCAGACCGAGGACGAGTTCGTCTATTGGCCGAGTCGTGAAGAATCTATGAACTGTGAGGCCTTTACTGTGACTCTGATCAGCAAAGATCGACTGTGTCTTTCTAACGAGGAGCAAATTATCATCCACGACTTTATCCTTGAAGCTACGCAGGTAACCAGACCAAAAGTTGCCTTGTTTTGTTGTCACCCCCAAGGAAGTAACTTTGAAAATGGAACCTCAAAATGATCATCAGTTGTTGACTTCACGCATTTCCTTGTAGTGCAAATCTAGGAGATGGATATCCATGAAATGCTGCCCATAATCCATCATAGGCCCAGAAGGACTTCCAAATTTATAAGGGGGTCCTTGATCGTTAAAATGGTGTACGGTTTTCAATCTTGCTGGTATTTGTAAATATGGAAGTTGGATTGATACTCATTGTGATATTGTTTTTCCCTTTTTTGCAGGATGATTACGTTTTAGAAGTTCGCCACTTTCAGTGTCCAAAATGGCCAAACCCCGATGCCCCAATAAGCAGCGCTTTCGAACTTATCAATGTGATAAAAGAAGAAGCTCTAACACGAGATGGACCTACCATTGTGCATGATGAGTAAGTATCTACACGGCTGCTGGCACTTAGAACTTATGTGCTGTGGGGTTATTTCGAACCATTTAATGGTAGAAAAAATTATTTATTTTTTTTTACTAACATTGATGCATATTTATCATGTGTATAGTTGTTAAGGGGTATCTAACAGGTGGCTGGAAAACAAAGTTCCCATGGCCAATTTGGGTTTTAGGGCGCTTACACATCCGGCTTTTCGGCGGTTTGACGGATGCGGCGCATGCCAGTACAGTGTATACAGTACAGTGGCAGCGCCGCAACATCCGGGTCACATGCTCCGGTCACATGACAGCATGTGACCGTCGCTTGTTGCGCTGCCACTGTACTGTATACACTGTACTGGCGTGCACCGCATCCGTCAAACCGGCGAAAAGCCGGATGTGTGAGAGCCCCCTAACTCAAAGATGTGCAAGCAAAAGTCTTGCTACAGCCATACCCGCCAATTCTGTCCAGACTGGTTTTCCTGATCAGTGTAGGCACCAGTAGCTAGAAGGAGAAATCAAACTGAAGTTCATGTTTGGAATAGCTGAGGTATATTTTGAAGGCCCAAAAAAAATAAGTTCTTAGTCTATAGTGCTGAGTGGGCACTACCATGCTCGGGTAATCGGTACTCGTAACTAGTGATGAGCGGGCACTACCATGCTCGGGTGCGCAGTACTCGTAACTAGTGATGAGCGAGCACTACCATGCTCGGGTGCGCAGTACTCGTAACTAGTGATGAGCGGGCACTACCATGCTCGGGTGCGCAGTACTCGTAACTAGTGATGAGCGGGCACTACCATGCTCGGGTGCGCAGTACTCATAACTAGTGATGAGCGGGCACTACCATGCTCAGGTGCGCAGTACTCGTAACTAGTGATGAGCGGGCACTACCATGCTCGGGTGCGCAGTACTCATAACTACCATGCTCGGGTGCGCAGTACTCGTAACTAGTGATGAGCGAGCACTACCATGCTCGGGTGCGCAGTACTCGTAACTAGTGATGAGTGGGCACTACCATGCTCGGGTGCTCAGTACTGGTAACTAGTGATGAGCGGGCACTACCATGCTCGGGTGCTCGGTACTCGTAACTAGTGATGAGCGGACACTACCATGCTCGGGTGCTCAGTACTGGTAACTAGTGATGAGCGGGCACTACCATGCTCAGGTGCTCAGTACTGGTAACTAGTGATGAGCGAGCACTACCATGCTCGGGTGCTCAGTACTGGTAACTAGTGATGAGCGGTCACTACCATGCTCGGGTGCTCTGTACTGGTAACTAGTGATGAGCGGGCACTACCATGCTCGGGTGCGCAGTACTCGTAACTAGTGATGAGCGGGCACTACCATGCTCGGGTGCGCAGTACTCATAACTAGTGATGAGCGGGCACTACCATGCTCGGGTGCGCAGTACTCGTAACTACCATGCTCGGGTGCGCAGTACTTGTAACTAGTGATGAGCGAGCACTACCATGCTCGGGTGCGCAGTACTCGTAACTAGTGATGAGCGGGCACTACCATGCTCGGGTGCGCAGTACTCGTAACTGGTGATGAGCGGGCACTACCATGCTCGGGTGTGCAGTACTCGTAACTAGTGATGAGCGGGCACTACCATGGTCGGGTGCTCGGTACTCGTAACTAGTGATGAGCGGGCACTACCATGCTCAGGTGCTCAGTACTGGTAACTAGTGATGAGCGGGCACTACCATGCTCGGGTGCTCGGTACTCGTAACTAGTGATGAGCGGACACTACCATGCTCGGGTGCTCAGTACTGGTAACTAGTGATGAGCGGGCACTACCATGCTCAGGTGCTCAGTACTGGTAACTAGTGATGAGCGAGCACTACCATGCTCGGGTGCTCTGTACTGGTAACTAGTGATGAGCGGGCACTACCATGCTCGGGTGCTCAGTACTGGTAACTAGTGATGAGCGGGCACTACCATGCTCAGGTGCTCAGTACTGGTAACTAGTGATGAGCGGGCACTACCATGCTCGGGTGCTCTGTACTCGTAACTAGTGATGAGCGGACACTACCATGCTCGGGTGCTCTGTACTGGTAACTAGTGATGAGCGGGCACTACCATGCTCAGGTGCTCAGTACTGGTAACTAGTGATGAGCGGGCACTACAATGCTTGGGTGCTCAGTACTGGTAACTAGTGATGAGCGGGCACTACCATGCTTGGGTGCTCAGTACTCGTAACTAGTGATGAGCGGGCACTACCATGCTCGGGTGCTCAGTACTGGTAACTAGTGATGAGCGAGCACTACCATGCTCGGGTGCTCAGTACTGGTAACTAGTGATGAGCGGGCACTACCATGCTCGGGTGCTCAGTACTCGTAACTAGTGATGAGCGGGCACTACCATGCTCGGGTGCTCTGTACTCGTAACTAGTGATGAGCGGGCACTACCATGCTCGGGTGCTCTGTACTCGTAACTAGTGATGAGCGGGCACTACCATGCTCGGGTGCTCGGCACTCTTAACTATCTTGTTGGTGAAAAAAAAATATGAGGACTGCAGCTCAATCGGATGTGATAATGTCGCAACCATCAGTCATTTGAACCTTTAAGCAATCACTTGTGGTCGGGACATCGTGGAATGTGGAGTGGGGGGGGATTTGTATAATTTACTATTAGATATAGAATATTGATACCAAACAGAATGAAGGTAATTAGGAACAATATCCTCTACTGGAAACGAATATTTTTATATTATATATATATATATTTATTTTATATATATATGTGTATCTCTAAATGTTAATCAAGAACTTTTATAATTGTTTTACAAAAGAAATGAAAAATTAATTTAATTATCTCAAACATATTTTTTTATTTTATTTTTCAATCCTCATTCACTATAATTGTGTAACTTTTCAGCAATGGTCTTCCTGTTCTATTTATCATACATTGTGGCGGTCTCGTGCCCGTGGTGCTCATTAACCGCCGTCCTTTTTCTAATTATCACTAAAGGAAATGTAGCTGAAAATGAGGTTCCCCCCCCCTCTTCTTTTCAATGTAAAAATTGCTATAAATTTACAATTTAAAAACCCGGGAATAATTACATCCACAAATTACTTTCAGAAATATGAATCCTGAAATGCCAGGAAGCAGCTGTATTAATTTGATGATTTGTGCCTTAATTTGTTTGTAGTTTGAGGTTATCGGATTCTTCTTGAAAATAAGATTTGCAAGTCATTAGCTTCCGCCATATGTCGCCAGATTGCAGGCAGCCCATACTTAAAAATTATTTGGGCCATTTCCATGCAAATGTCATGTTTTTAACTTGGACAAATGCAAAACTTCTTTAGACTGCGAAGGGAAGAGCTGGAATGAATTCTCTAAAGAGAAGCCGGAGAGTCATTAAATAGACTTTTTCCCACTTAAAATGTTAAAAAAAAAATCTGTACAGCTTTTCTTATTGCAGAATTTAAAGGGAATCTGTCTGCAGTTCTTTTTGCTATGTAATCTGAGAGCAGCACGATGTAGGGGCTGAGACCCCGATTCCAGTGATGTTACTTACTGGACTGTGTATTGCTATTTCCCCCTCAAAAAAACAAACAAACAAAAACAGTATTTTATCAGCAGAAGATTATCACTTCAAGACTAGGAGTCTGTTTCCTAGTCTAGTCATATGCTCTGTTTAACCTCATCCCCAACACGAATTGTCAGCCATCAATTGGTGGTGTAGGCGGGGTTATAGGCACAATTGGTGTGGTGTAAGCGGGGTTATAGGCACAATTGGTGTGGTGTAAGCGGGGTTATAGGCACAATTGGTGGTGTAGGAGGGGTTATAGGCACAATTGGTAGTGTAAGCGGGGTTATAGGCACAATTGGTGGTGTAGGAGGGGTTATAGGCACAATTGGTGTGGTGTAAGCGGGGTTATAGGCACAATTGGTGTGGTGTAAGCGGGGTTATAGGCACAATTGGTGGTGTAGGCGGGGTTATAGGCACAATTGGTGGTGTAGGCGGGGTTATAGGCTCAATTGGTGGTGTAGGCGGGGTTATAGGCTCAATTGGTGGTGTAGGCGGGGTTATAGGCTCAATTGGTGGTGTAGGCAGGGTTATTGGCACAGTTGGTTGTGTGGGAGGTTATAGGCACAATTCATGGTATAGGCGGGGTTTTAGGCACAATTGGTGGTGTAGGCAATGTTATGGGCACAATTGGTAGTGTAAGCAGGGTTATAGGCACAATTGGTGGTGTAGGCGAAGTTCTAGGCACAATTGGTGGTGTAGGCGGGGTTATATGCACAATTGGTGGTGTAAGCAAAGTTACATGCACAATTGATGGTATAGGCGGGGTTAGAAGCACAATTGGTGGTGTAGGCAGGGTTATTGGCACAGTTGGTTGTGTGGGAGGTTATAGGCACAATTGATGGTATAGGCGGGGTTTTAGGCACAATTGGTGGTGTAGGCGAATTTCTAGGCACAATTGGTCGTGTAGGCGGGGTTATATGCACAATTGGTGGTGTAGGCGAAGTTCTAGGCACAATTGGTGGTGTAGGCTGGGTTATAGGCACAATTGGTAGTGTAGGCAATGTTATAGGCACAATTGGTAGTGTAAGCGGGGTTATAGGCACAATTGGTGGTGTAAGCGGGGTTATAGGCACAATTGGTGGTGTAGGCGAAGTTCTAGGCACAATAGGTGGTGTAGGCGGGGTTACAAGCACAATTGGTGGTGTAGGCGGGGTTATATGCACAATTGGTGGTGTAGGCGGGGTTACAAGCACAATTGGTGGTGTAGGCGGGGTTACAAGCACAATTGGTGGTGTAGGCGGGGTTACAAGCACAATTGGTGGTGTAGGCAGGGTTATTGGCACAGTTGGTTGTGTGGGAGGTTATAGGCACAATTCATGGTATAGGCGGGGTTTTAGGCACAATTGGTGGTGTAGGCGAAGTTCTAGGCACAATTGGTGGTGTAGGCGGGGTTATATGCACAATTGGTGGTGTAAGCAAGGTTACATGCACAATTGATGGTATAGGTGGGGTTTTAGGCACAATTGGTGGTGTAGGCAGTGTTATAGGCACAATTGGTGGTGTAAGCGGGGTTATAGGCACAATTGGTGGTGTAGGCGGGGTTATAGGCACAATTGGTAGTGTAGGCAATGTTATAGGCACAATTGGTAGTGTAAGCGGGGTTATAGGCACAATTGGTGGTGTAGGCGGGGTTATAGGCACAATTGGTGGTGTAAGCGGGGTTATAGGCTCAATTGGTGGTGTAGGCGGGGTTAGAAGCACAATTGGTGGTGTAGGCAGGGTTATTGGCACAGTTGGTTGTGTGGGAGGTTATAGGCACAATTCATGGTATAGGCGGGGTTTTAGGCACAATTGGTGGTGTAGGCGGGGTTATATGCACAATTGGTGGTGTAGGCGAAGTTCTAGGCACAATTGGTGGTGTAGGCTGGGTTATAGGCACAATTGGTAGTGTAGGCAATGTTATAGGCACAATTGGTAGTGTAAGCGGGGTTATAGGCACAATTGGTGGTTAGGCGGGGTTATAGGCACAATTGGTGGTGTAGGCGAAGTTCTAGGCACAATAGGTGGTGTAGGCGGGGTTACAAGCACAATTGGTGGTGTAGGCGGGGTTACAAGCACAATTGGTGGTGTAGGCGGGGTTACAAGCACAATTGGTGGTGTAGGCAGGGTTATTGGCACAGTTGGTTGTGTGGGAGGTTATAGGCACAATTCATGGTATAGGCGGGGTTTTAGGCACAATTGGTGGTGTAGGCAGTGTTATAGGCACAATTGGTGGTGTAAGCGGGGTTATAGGCACAATTGGTGGTGTAGGCGGGGTTATAGGCACAATTGGTGGTGTAAGCGGGGTTATAGGCTCAATTGGTGGTGTAGGCGGGGTTACAAGCACAATTGGTGGTGTAGGCAGGGTTATTGGCACAGTTGGTTGTGTGGGAGGTTATAGGCACAATTCATGGTATAGGCGGGGTTTTAGGCACAATTGGTGGTGTAGGCGGGGTTATATGCACAATTGGTGGTGTAAGCAAGGTTACATGCACAATTGATGGTATAGGTGGGGTTTTAGGCACAATTGGTGGTGTAGGCAATGTTATAGGCACAATTGGTGGTGTAGGCAATGTTATAGGCACAATTGGTAGTGTAGGCAATGTTATAGGCACAATTGGTAGTGTAAGCGGGGTTATAGGCACAATTGGTGGTGTAGGCAAAGTTCTAGGCACAATTGGTGGTGTAGGCGGCGTTACATGCACAATTGGTGGTATAGGCAGGGTTATTGGCACAGTTGATTGTGTGGGAGGTTATAGGCACAATTGCTAGTGTAGGCGGGGTTATAAGCACAATTTGTGATGTGGGCAGGGTTATTGGCACAATTGGTGTTGTAGGCGGTTACAGGCACAATTGGTTGTGTAGGCGAAATTCTAGGCACAATTGGTGGTGTAGGTGGGGTTATAGACACACGTGGTGGTGTGAGCAGCGCTATACAGAGCTCAGTATTCTGCGCTTTGCTAGATCTGCAGCAGAGAAATCAGAGATTGTATCTGCACAATGCAGACCAGTAAGTGACACATCACTGGAATCAGGATTTCAGCCCCTCCATTATGCTGCTTGGTACTAGTTTTGAGTGAGCACTACCATGCTCGGGTACTTGGTATTCGTAACGAACATTTGTACGCCCAGTTGGGTGCGACTCGTGGACCAAGTATGATTGAAGTCAGTGGAAAATTTGAGCATTTTTCTAGAAAATCTTCAGGAAATATGCTCAAGTATCCCATTTACTACCATTATACTCAGTCCACGACTTGCACCCATCCGAGCATCCAAGTGCTCGTTACAAATACAGAGCACTCGGGCATGGTAGTGCTCGCTCATCACTATCTATGAGCACCCGAGCATGGAGGTGCCTTATCCCTAGTTACGAGCTCCCGAAGATAGTAGGCCCGCTCATCACTAGTTACAATTACCGAGCCCCCGAGCATGGTAGTGCCCGCTCATCACTAGTTACGATTACAGAGCACCCGAGCATGGTAGTGCTCGCTCATCACTAGTTACGAGTACTGAGCACCTGAGCATGGTAGTGCCCGCTCATCACTAGTTACGAGTACTGAGCACCCGAGCATGCTAGTGCCCGCTCACCACTAGTTACCAGTACAGAGCACCAGAGCATGGTAGTGCCCGCTCATCACTAGTTACCAGTACTGAGCACCCGAGCATGGTAGTGCCCGCTCATCACTAGTTACGAGTACTGAGCACCCGAGCATGGTAGTGCCCACTCATCACTAGTTACCAGTACTGAGCACCCGAGCATGGTAGTGCCCACTCATCACTAGTTACCAGTACTGAGCACCCGAGCATGGTAGTGCCCGCTCATCACTAGTTACCAGTACTGAGCACCCGAGCATGGTAGTGCCCGCTCATCACTAGTTACCAGTACTGAGCACCCGAGCATGGTAGTGCCCGCTCACCACTAGTTACCAGTACTGAGCACCCGAGCATGGTAGTGACCGCTCACCACTAGTTACCAGTACAGAGCACCCGAGCATGGTAGTGCTCGCTCATCACTAGTTACCAGTACTGAGCACCCGAGCATGGTAGTGCCCGTCCATCACTAGTTACCAGTACTGAGCACCCGAGCATGGTAGTGCCCGCTCACCACTAGTTACCAGTACAGAGCACCCGAGCATGGTAGTGCCCGCTCATTACTAGTTACCAGTACAGAGCACCCGAGCATGGTAGTGCCCGCTCATCACTAGTTACCAGTACAGAACACCTGAGCATGGTAGTGCCCGCTCATCACTAGTTACCAGTACAGAACACCTGAGCATGGTAGTGCCCGCTCATCACTAGTTACGAGTACTGAGCACCCGAGCATGGTAGTGCCCGCTCATCACTAGTTACGAGTACTGAGCACCCGAGCATGGTAGTGCCCGCTCATTACTAGTTACCAGTACAGAGCACCCGAGCATGGTAGTGCTCGCTCATCACTAGTTACGAGTACTGAGCACCTGAGCATGGTAGTGCCCGCTCACCACTAGTTACCAGTACAGAACACCTGAGCATGGTAGTGCCCGCTCATCACTAGTTACGAGTACTGAGCACCCGAGCATGCTAGTGCCCGCTCATCACTAGTTACCAGTACTGAGCACCCGAGCATGGTAGTGCCCGCTCATCACTAGCTTAGACAACTTTTGTTCATTAAAATTTCTGTAAATTGGTTCCAGTTTGTCCTGTATGTTGGCGGTAAGTCTTACTCTTTGTATTTTCACAAGGATGTCTCGGATTCTCTTTGGCGTTGTTAGCAGTCTGGACTAAGCCAAGTTAGTGTCATCCTTGACCTCATTAACCGCGCGCTACTTTTCATTATGCGTTTTCCATATGAAACGTGATAAGACTTATATGAAATGCAGCAGCCGGACACAGATGTGTAACCAAGTCGGGGTCAATAATGAGACGTGGACGCTCCTTTAGGACTTTTGCAACTGAACTAATTGGATAATCAAATCTTGTGACAGAATAAGACGCTCCAAGATTCAACTCTCTGAAGTGCAATTAGCGCTGACTATTGGCCGAGAGATTTGCAAAATGTTGGAAAGTAAAACTGTGCATTTTCATTAGAAAAGAAGTTTTCTGGTTTCAGAAAAATAAATGGTGCTTTGCTCAATGTCTCTGGGTCCAATACGGAGTCTCCGGTCCGGCTCCTAGTGTCTGTATCGCTGACATCAATTAACACATTCTGTAATACCGCATCTGATGTAACATTGTGGAATTTTTTTTTTTTGGGGGGGGGGGGGGGGGGGAGTGTGTGTCCTGTATCTTTAAACCAATGCTCAAATACCAAAGTTTTACTTTATTTCTATTTTTCAGGTTTGGCGCCGTCTCCGCCGGAACGCTCTGTGCACTCGCCACTTTGTCCCAACAGTTAGAGAACGAAAATGCAGTCGATGTTTACCAGGTGGCCAAAATGATAAACCTAATGAGACCCGGCGTATTCACAGATATTGTAAGTGCCTAATATAAGATGATGGAAATTGTAAGAAATGTACAAATTCATTACCCAAGGGTGAAAAAAAAGGGTTACACTTCCAAATGTAAGAAACGGCACAATGTCCGGTATTACTGATTAGCCCCAATTTAGTTGCACTTTGCGAACAGTGGTATCTAGTGATGAGCGGGCACTACCATGCTCGGGTGCTCTGTACTGGTAACTAGTGATGAGCGGGCACTACCATGCTCGGGTGCTCTGTACTCGTAACTAGTGATGAGCGGGCACTACCATGCTCGGGTGCTCAGTACTCGTAACTAGTGATGAGCGGGCACTACCATGCTCGGGTGCTCTGTACTGGTAACTAGTGATGAGCGGGCACTACCATGCTCAGGTGCTCAGTACTCGTAACTAGTGATGAGCGGGCACTACCATGCTCGGGTGCTCAGTACTCGTAACTAGTGATGAGCGAGCACTACCATGCTCGGTGCGCAGTACTCGTAACTACCATGCTCGGGTGCTCAGTACTCGTTACTAGTGATGAGCGGGCACTACCATGCATGGGAGCTCTGTACTTGTAATGAGCAGTTGGACACTTGGATGAGCACAACTAGTGTATCCGAGTATAATGGAAGTCAATGGGGACTCTAGCATTTTTCCAGAAAATTTTCCCATTGACTTCCAATATACTCAGTACAAGAGTCGAGCCCATCCAAGCATCCGACTACTCATTACAAGTACCGTACACCCAAGCATGGTAGTGCCCACTCATCACTAGTTACCAGTACAGAGCACCCGAGCATGGTAGTGCCCGCTCATCACTAGTTACGAGTACAGAGCACCTGAGCATGGTAGTGCCCGCTCATCACTAGTTACCAGTACTGAGCACCCGAGCATGGTAGTGCCCACTCATCACTAGTTACCAGTACTGATCACTTGAGCATGGTAGTGCCCACTCATTACTAATTAAGAGACCCGAGCATGGTAGTGCCCACTCATCACTAGTTACCAGTACTGATCACTTGAGCATGGTAGTGCCCGCTCATCACTAGTTACCAGTACTGAGCACCTGAGCATGGTAGTGCCTGCTCATGACTAGGTACGAGTACAGAGCACCTGAGCATGGTAGTGCCCGTTCATCACTAGTTACGAGTATCGAGCATGGTAGTGCCCGCTCATCACTAGTTACCAGTACTGAGCACCTGAGCATGGTAGTGCCCGCTCATCACTAGTTACCAGTACTGATCACTTGAGCATGGTAGTGCCCGCTCATCACTAGTTACCAGTACTGAGCACCTGAGCATGGTAGTGCCTGCTCATGACTAGGTACGAGTACAGAGCACCTGAGCATGGTAGTGCCCGTTCATCACTAGTTACGAGTATCGAGCATGGTAGTGCCCGCTCATCACTAGTTACCAGTACTGAGCACCTGAGCATGGTAGTGCCCGCTCATCACTAGTTACCAGTACTGAGCACCTGAGCATGGTAGTGCCCGCTCATCACTAGTTACCAGTACTGATCACTTGAGCATGGTAGTGCCCGCTCATCACTAGTTACCAGTACTGAGCACCTGAGCATGGTAGTGCCCGCTCATGACTAGGTACGAGTATAGAGCACTCGAGCATGGTAGTGCCCGCTCATGACTAATTAAGAGACCTGAGCATGGTAGTGCCCGCTCATCACTAGTTACCAGTACTGAGCACCTGAGCATGGTAGTGCCCGCTCATGACTAGGTACGAGTACAGAGCACCTGAGCATGGTAGTGCCCGCTCATGACTAGGTACAAGTACAGAGCACCCGAGCATGATAGTTACTATGAATTGTTTGGTTTATCACCCTTTGCTTTCTGTTACAGGAGCAGTACCAGTTCCTCTACAAGGCAATGCTCAGCTTGGTCAGTACAAAAGAAAACGGCAGCGGCTCGATGGCATTGGACAAAAACGGAGCTATTTTGGTCAGCGACGAATCGGACCCTTCACAGAGCATGGAGTCTCTCGTTTAAAGAGACCCCCGGAGAAAGGCACTACATTTGTTTAAAGAAAAACAAAAAAACTTCTGACCTTCTTAAGACAAAGTGGACTTATCGAGGCCTTTTATTTGCCAGACTATAGGTTATACAATAACCCAATTACTTTTTTACACTGATAAAAAAAATTTTGATATTTATTTTTGCCATTTTATGTCTTAATGGTATCCTACTGAGCATTTGCACCTCTGTTCATTTCACACAGTGAGAACTCAGCCTAGTTTGCACTATATGATCAGTGTTACTGCCTATACCGCTCTAGAACATGGCAAAGCCCAGCAAGACCACATTCCCGAGATCCAACTCATGATCTTTTATCTTGACTTTTGAAGATTTTTTTTTTTTATAAATATATATAAATACATAACTCGTAAAAAAAAAAAAAAATAAAGTGTTTTTAAAGTCATTCTTGACCTCATTTTGCATTTTCAAAAAAATCTCATCCATTAAATTACTGCAATTTTGAAAAATGGGGTGACCACTTACTTTTTTTTTTGCACACACTTATTTAAGTTGCTGGCACATTCTTATGTCGTGTATCCCTTTGGTCCAAGCCGCCCTTCCAGCCATTCCACCCGCACATCATTACACTTCACTTCGGTCTTATTCACACACAACATTTTGTTATCTGCTTTTTGGGTAGGTTTTTTGTTTTTGGTTTTTTATTATTCTACTATGTAATTTGTATTTACTACTTTTGTGAACCCAAATGAGCGATTCTATTGATTTTTTTTTTTTCATTTGTAGCAACTGTTTAATTCATTATTCAATATGATAAACTTATTTTTATCAAATTTCGACTTTGGTTTTAAATAAATGTTTATCGCAGGGCAAAAATCTAGGGACTTTTGAGGGTCGGGTTTGAAATCCGGGAAAATGGGCTGTCGGCGGCAAAGACCAAGGCCATAGGATTGTTGTACAAATTGTATCAATAGTAGAATTGAGCAAAAAGATTTGGATGACCCTCAGTTCACCAGATCAGAACCCTGCAAAGCTCCCCGTGCCTGCATTCCCGATGCCTGTTTCGCTTAGTAGGTCCATTGGGTACATATTTGTTGCAGCGTGACTCACGCATGACTTTGCACGAGTTCAACTAATCCAAAGAGGCGTCAAGGATGTCAGCAATCATACTTGCAGGGCTCTAGTTCGACGGCCACGGATGTATTAAAGCATCACTCGAGTGTTCTTTTTCAGCAGTGGAGTGCTTCAAATCTATGCCCCCGGCCCCCTTTCTTATACTTACCCTCCGGTGGCTTCACCGTTTCTTGGCAACGCTCCAGTCCCGCAGTGTCAACTGTGCGGAAGTAAAAAATTCTGACAAGCGTTCAATGTAACTCTATGTGAGCCAGAATGAGGCTCTCATAGACTTGTATTAAGTTATGATCTCCGAAACACTGGAGCTGTCGCCAGGTCACAAATCTCCGGTGATCGACTGGAGTGACACTGAGAAAAGATATCAGACGACTTTGCATCAGGCCAACTAATCCAAAGAGTCACCAAGGATGGCAGCAATTAAATTTGCAGGGCTCTAGTCCAACGATGTTGTATTAAGGCACTGCTCCAGTGATTTTTTTTTTTCTTCTTCAGCAGTGGAGAGCTTTAAATCTAAACCCCCTGCCCCCATTTTTATATTTACCCGCCGGCGACGTCATCATTTTTCGGCACAGCTCTGGTAATGTAGTGCGCAAGTCAAAAATGGTCACAATTGTTCAATGCAACTCTATGAGATCCTCATTCTTGCTCTCATAGACATGTATCAAGTTATGATCTCATGCAACACTAGAGCTGCTGGAAGGTCACAAATCCCCATAGACTGACCGGAGTACCGCTGGGAAAAGATGAAGATGCCGGCAGATGAGTCTAAGTCAGGGGACTTTGCACCAGGTCAACTAATCCAAAGATGCGCCAAGGATGCCAGCAATTAAATTTGCAGGCCTCTAGTTCAATGGCCATGGATGTTGTATTAAGGCACTGCTCCAGTGTTTTTTTTTTTTTAGCAGTGGTGTGCTTTAAATCTAAGCCGCCTGCCACCGTTTCATTTACTTGCCCTCCTGCGGCTTCATCATTTTTCAGCAGAACTCCGATCCCGCAGCGCTCTCTTGTGCCAACTGTGCGGAAGTCAAAAATTCTCACAAGTGCTCAATGCAACTCTGTGAGCCAGAATGAGGATCTCATAGACATGTATCGAGTTATGATGTCATGAAACACTAGAGCTGCCGGCAGGTCACAAATCCCCGTAGACTGACTGGAGCGACGCCGGGAAAAGATGAAGATGCCGGCAGATGAGTCTAAGGCCGGGAAACCATATCCGGCTTTTCGCCGGTTTGACGAATGCGGCGCACGCCAGTACAGTGTATACAGTACACTGGCAGCGCAACAAGCTCCGGTCACATGCTGTCATGTGACCGGAGCATGTGACCCGAAAGTAGCGGCACTGCCACTGTAATATATCATACTGTATTGGCGTGTGCCACATCCGTCAAACCGGCGAAAAGCCGGATACGTCAGGGTAATTACATTTAAGGCACCACTCCAGAGCTGAAATAAAAAAAAAATTTGAGTGGTGCTTGAAGGTCTTGCGAATCTATTTTTACCTTGTTCTTTAATGATGCAGGAACCTCTGCTCTTCACCGGTGGAATTACAATCTAACATATTCCAAAAACTTATAGCTGGGATGACTTAGGAAAGGTGCACTCGCTGGTGGATGGACCCAATGGCCCTTGAGGTCCCTTCCAGCCCCACCATTCTATGAAGTAGAAATTATGAAATCTACGACTACATTCAATTCTTAATCCAACCGGGGTGGACATATCCATTGATAAAGGGGCCCAAGATATCTGGGTCTATTTCTACCTCCAAAGCAGGTTATTGGACTGAAAGGGCGCATGTACTGTTTTTGCACAGGGGCCCTTTCCTGCCGGTGACTCCAACCATAGCTTTTTCCGACTTGAGAAATCTTTGGCGCATGTAAAATAGTCATTACACAACGTTGACTCCTCCGATGACTTTACATCTGCCATCGACCTGCAGATTCTACCAAAATAAGCGGGTTTGGGTTGCATTAAATTTTATCGCATGCAACATAGGAATGGTGGATGGGGCCATTTTCATTGTAGAGATGGCGGTAAGGGTTTGTAGGTTTATTTTCCCGGATGATGTATCAAGTCTGTCTAGAACTTTTTTCTTCTAGATATAATGCCGCCCTCCGCCCGGTGTTACCGCTCAGGTCAATTTTCACATTGGGCTTTACAGATGGTTTAGCAGAAATGCCTAAAGGGTGCTTTACATGCTGCGATCTAGTTAGCGATGTGACACGCCAGAACGCAGATACGATTTGCCGAGATCGCACATAGGTCGTTTTTATAGCGCCGGTCACATGTGCGATCTCGGGAAATCGTTTCTGCATTCTGGCGTGTCACATCGCTAACGAGATCGCAGGGTGTAAAGCACCCTTTAGACTCCTGCCACAAAATGAAGGTATAGGATGATTATTGCAGCTTTACTAAGAACAACATCATCATCCACGGCGTCCCGATATTACTAGACGAGCGTTCGGTTTGCCGGTCTTCTACACAATAAAAATTCTGAAAAGACTAGAATTATTTTTTTTTCTCTCCAGAAACACCAATTCAGTCTATATCAGGATCTGAGATTACAGCGCAATTACATTTCCTCCACCCCGGCAATGAAGAGTGACTGGATGAGCGAGCACTACCATGCTGAGGTGTTCAGTACTCATAATGAGCAGTTGGATGCTCGGATGGGTGGGATTCGAGCACCTAAGTATAATGGATGTCAATGGGGAACGCAATCATTTTTCCGGGAAATCTTCCAGATAAATGCTCGAGTCTCCCATTGACTTCCATTTTACTTGGGTACTCATCGTACCCAACCGAACGCTCTTAATTAGCACTGAGCACCCAAGTATGATAGTGCGCATTCATCACTAGTTACGAGTACCGGGTACCCGAGCATGGTAGTGCCCACTCATCACTAGTTACAAGTACCAAGCATGGTAGTGCCCGCTCATCACTAGTTACAAGTACCAAGCATGGTAGTGCTCCTCATCACTACTATTCACCCTACCCAATGACCTCAATTTGCTGAAAAAGTATTTCCAGTCGTTATGCATCCAGGATGGCTACTGCAGTGGTGTGTCTGAATCATGGTATTCTGCCATTCTTGTGCTGGACACATACTAATACTTACCACTACTTCTTAGGATGCCTCGATGGCCATCTTTGATGCTGGAGGACATATTCTATGGATGACTTAGAATGACTATTTGTGATGAGCGGGCACTACCATGCTCAGTACTCATAACTAGTGATAAGCAAGCACTACCATCGGCGTCTGACTGGCTACCGAAGGAATCTCCAGTAATGCCAGGCCGGGATTCAGGTACCTGCATTGCACTCCGGAGCGCTCACCTGAGCTCTAGACTGCAGCCTAGACTGTACCGCGAGCGCCGAGTGATTGATTCCCCGGCGATGGCGGTTCAGTTCATGTCAGCTGCAGACAGGCCAGGGTGCTCTCACCTGAACGCCGGAGATCACCCCGGCCTGTCTGCAGCTGACATGAACTGAACCGCAACCGCCGGGGAATCAATCACTCGGCGCTCGCGGTACAGTCTAGGCTGCAGTCTAGAGCTCAGGTGAGCGCTCCGGAGTGCAATGCAGGTACCTGAATCCCGGCCTGGCATTACTGGAGATTCCTTCGGTAGCCAGTCAGACGCCGAATCTCCAGTAATGCCAGGCCGGGATTCAGGTACCTGCATTGCACTCCGGAGCGCTCACCTGAGCTCTAGACTGCAGCCTAGACTGTACCGCGAGCGCCGAGTGATTGATTCCCCGGCGATGGCGGTTCAGTTCATGTCAGCTGCAGACAGGCCAGGGTGCTCTCACCTGAACGCCGGAGATCACCCCGGCCTGTCTGCAGCTGACATGAACTGAACCGCAACCGCCGGGGAATCAATCACTCGGCGCTCGCGGTACAGTCTAGGCTGCAGTCTAGAGCTCAGGTGAGCGCTCCGGAGTGCAATGCAGGTACCTGAATCCCGGCCTGGCATTACTGGAGATTCCTTCGGTAGCCAGTCAGACGCCGAATCTCCAGTAATGCCAGGCCGGGATTCAGGTACCTGCATTGCACTCCGGAGCGCTCACCTGAGCTCTAGACTGCAGCCTAGACTGTACCGCGAGCGCCGAGTGATTGATTCCCCGGCGATTGCGGTTCAGTTCATGTCAGCTGCAGACAGGCCGGGGTGATCTCCGGCGTTCAGGTGAGAGCACCCTGGCCTGTCTGCAGCTGACATGAACTGAACCGCCATCGCCAGGGAATCAATCACTCGGCACTCGTGGTACAGTCTCGGCTGCACACCGGAGCTCAGGTGAGAGCTCCGTAGTGCAATGCAGGTACCTAAATCCAGGCCTGGCATTACTGGAGATGCCTCCGGTAGCCAGTCCGACGCTTACTACCATGCTCGGGTGCTTGGTACTCAATGAGCAGTTGGTGCTCAGACTGGCTTGACTGAAGTACCCAAGTATATTGGAAGTCAATGGGGATCTCAAGGATTTTTCCAGGAAAATGCTAGTGTTCCCCAATGACTAGAGTTGCGCCAATCCAAGCATCCAACTGATCGTTAAGAGTACCTAGTACCAGACCATGGTAGTGCTCACTCATCATTAATGACTATACATGATTCAATGCAAGGGTTTTGGGTTGTTATACGACTGAACTGCAACACCAAACCCAACCGGAGGACACAAGTGGCGCTATTACTGGTGCGTAGGGTGACTATTACTCATCATTTTGCAGCTTGCTTGTTCTTACCCATGTCCCATACTCTAAACTCCATTATCTGATATGGGAAAGGCTCCATCTCAGATTATATAGCTCTTACCTTAATTTGCAGATAGTATGACATATTTGGCAATTCATTTTTTTTTTTTGGAAATAAGAAAATCCATTAAAATGTATTTTGTTTCCTCCTCTCAGCGAAAAGCTTTAGACCCTTATACTAGTGGCCATACCTTGGTGCTATGTAAATGAAAACTACCTGTATAAATATATAGAGATTTTTTTTTTATCCCTCTATAATTACTAAAGCCAAGTTCACGCGTCATTAGAACGGATCCAGCAAAAATCCGTTGTGCTCCATTTTTGGGGAGAAATTTTTTTTTTACCGGATCCGGGTTTTTTTTTTTTTTTTTTTTTGAAACATTGGAGTCTATGGAGAACGGATCCGTTAACCGATTTCTATATAGTCATCCATTTTTCATTCATTTGTAAAGGATCCATTTTTTTCTTACTGGTTTAGTTTCAAATGGAAGATAAATAATTAGTTAATGGATCCATTTTCCATAAAACTGCAATGTTAAAGTGGATCCTGCGAAAATCCATTTTCAAAATGGACAAGAAAGTTGTGTCTGGACAATGAATCGCTCTTGGATCCGTTCTAATGGATTATTATTAGACGTGTGAACAGAGCCTAAGAGCGCTGCAGAAGAGAAGCCTGATGATGGGTGTGGACTGAATACTCCTTTGATGCTCCACCTTGTCCATAAATCGCGCATGCAATATTATCACCGTAAACCGCGGAGCCGCCGGCTTGTAGTTTGGCATTCATTGACAGATAACCGACTGACAGATTAAAGATATTTTCCTAAAGCCTGGCGGATTAATGTTAGGGCAACCCTACAGCAAAATAAATGGGCTACTCACCAGGTTCCGATTATAATATGGAAAATTGGGCTACCCACATTTTTAAATTGCGGCCATGACTGGCTCTTTGTTGGTGCCAGATCTCCCTTTACATTTCATGCATTATTCTAGTTTCTAAAATAAACCAAAATAGTGCACGCTGCAATCATTTTTTTTTTTTTTCATATTGCACGCAGATTTTTTTTTTTTTGGGGTGGGGGGCAATAGTCTATGCTAAGTGTATAGCACACACAGACAACTCATTGACCAATTATACAGTTGTCTAAATGAGCACTAAGTCATGCTACCAAAAGATGGGTTAAAAAAAAATAAAAAATAAAAATCTGGGCTCAAGTCATCCAAAGCTGTTGTTTTTTTTTTGCAAAATGACTATGCAAACCAAGCACAGGTGAGTCAGTGCACCCTTGAAGTGCCCAAACTATGCTCCGTTTGGATGGTCATTTTGTGCTGACAAGCGCATTAGAAAAAAAAAAACCTTCAGTAACTTTTTTTTTTAAACCAAACAATAAAATGATGTATTCTAACTCCGGTGGTTGCACAGCAGGTCTCACCGGCAGGATAGGAAGTTCTGTCACCTGACCACCGGAATGGGACCTCATCGGATGTGCCTCTGATGATGTACCCTTTCCAACAATCGTCGGAGCTCTCTGGCCCGCCAGAGAGCTCCGGCGATTGTTGGAAAGGGTACATCATCAGGAAGTTCTCTCGCTCAACCACTGGAATGGAACCTAATCGGTTGCACCTCAGATGATGTGCCCTTCCCGACAACCTCCGGAACTCTCCGTTGGGATAGGGAGTTCTGTCACCCAACCACTGGAATGGGACCTCATCAGATGTGCTTCTGATGACGTGCCCCCGACAACCTCCCACGGAACATTATTTAAGTCTTCAGTGTAGTAAATATGTCTCCATAATCGGAAACTCATCCATTGATGAGATATCAGCAAGCAAGAATATTGGTCAGAGCCATAGGGGGTGATGACGATGATAATCAGTTCCACCATGTATATTTTAATGTGGAGGATCATGTTGAGAAGTGACCCGATTTATGCCAGCTTTATTAAATGAATTCACCAGTGACTCAGGGGAAGCCGCCTTTCATAAACTGTTATTAGCCACTGACCTTGGTTTTAGGGAGAAGCCCTTGAATGTATAAGTTTGTTTCAATGTGACTTCTGATATATACTATGTTCTGATGTATACATTTTATGATTGTACCCAACACAACCATTTCTGTTGCTTATTGGATACCATGTCAAGGTGTAATGGTGATAATCTGATTTTATATACCATACTATTTGGAAATGATTGACAGTGTCTTGTGTCTCTTATTTTGAGGTGCACTTGCTGCCTACATTCAATGGGGGAAGGGGGAACATTTTGGAAGTCAACAAGTGTTCCACTGCTACTCACGATAGACCACAAAATATTTTCTTAAGCTTCAATAACTACCTTAACCAAGCTTGGCATAAAGTATAGATTAGTGGTTCTCAAGATAGATTTGCCAAACACCCAACTGGAGAGCCATATCTTGGAGACCACTGGTGTTGAGCAAAGTTCCCCAACTCCAGTCTTTAAGGCCCACCAACAGTGCATGTTTTCTGGATTTCCTAAGGTGATTAAATTATCACCTGCACAGGAAATGATTCCAAAACCTGTACAATGCTAAGGAAATCCAGAAAACATGCACTGTTGGTGGACCTGTGGACTGGAGTTGGGGAATTTTCGTATAGAGGACATGCATATCTTTCTGTTCCACCACTAGTCTTCAACCTATGACTCTTTAGACAATGCCAAACTACACTTCCAGAGCTCAGATTTGGAAAGACAAATTAGGGGGAATTGATTTCCATGATTACTACATGAACACAAACTCTGTTTTGGTCACCTAACCTTAGCCTATGTAGGGTTGACCTAGTATGGGGCCAACAAGCCCTGGGAGACCTTCATGTATTGACATGAAGGTTTCCCAGGGTCTCAGAGCTTGGTGGCCCCAAACTAGGTCAAATCTATAGCGATCTGTTATATTGACTTTACCATTGTATAACTTCAAGGACTTTAGACTATAGAAACATAATGAAGGCAATTTATAAAGCTAATTTAAAACCTCTTCCAAGATATTGGGTGAAACCACCGGCCAACAGATGATGGATGGAGAGAAGAATCGCACAGTTCAAATTGTCCATCCTTTTGTTTTAAAAGGAGATAAATCACTGCTAGAGGCGTCCAACAGCAGCTTTCGCCTCACTCCCCATTGAAAGTACATGAATCCTCAGTCAAGCGAAAGATAGCGATCGGCCAACAGCTCTTTCATGACTATGTCCAGCTTAAATCAGAAAGCTGATGCTTTGTAGAAAAAAAAATAAAATACTGTTTTGGCCAAATGCTTAGACCCCTTGAAGGGATTTGCCAAGATCTTTAAAAAAAAAAAAACTAAAAAAGGAAGAAAATGGTATAAAACAACAAAAGTACCAGTATTTGTCTCAGTTTACTATCCTACCACCAACCAACTTAACAGCTTTTATTTGACTGGATGCTCTGTATTTTGGAGCCATATGTGCAAAAACAAAAAAAAAAAAATCAGTTTGCAGAAAACCCCTTCTATTAACAAGAATACACCGAGTCCTCAAATACCACATATTAATGCTGGTGAATATAAAAAAGATGTAAAGTTACAGCCATTTTTAAAACTTTAGTAGCAGCGCGTAAAAAAGAAATGGGGGGTGTAGGGAGGAGTGCGGTGGAGCAGGGTCAGATGGCGGTGGCAGGAGTGGTGCGATGCGAGTGTCCCAGCAATGCAGAAGCCATCCCCAGCAATTAAAGAATATGTTGGCGGGGCGGGCTTCAAAGAAATGGCACCAGGAGTCGGTGCGTGCGCAGATAGAAATCTCGGCTCAATGGCAAGACAAGAGCTCAACTGTGCACGTGTCGACTCCGACCCATTAATCTTAGAGCAGCGGACTTAAAGAAAATAGGGCCCAAAGGTGGTACGTGTGCAGATGAGTTCTCGGCCCTTCACTAGATGAAGCGCTCAATCTGCATATGCTAAGGGCGGCTTTGCACATTGCAACATCGCACGTGCGATGTTGGTGGGGTCAAATCGAAAGTGACGCACATCCGGCGTCACTTTCGACATCGTAGTGTGTAAATCCTAGATGATACAATTAACGAGCGCAAAAGCGTCGTTATCGGTGTAGGCTCCAACTTTTTCAAAATTACGCTGCCGAGACAGGTACGATTTAGTTCCTCGTTCCTGCGGCAGCACACATCGCTGTGTATGAAGCCGCAGGAGCGAGAAACATCTCCTTACCTGCCGCCGGCGTCTATACGGAAGGAAGAAGGTGGGCGGGATGTTTACATCCTGCTCATCTCCGCCTCTCCGCTTCTATTGGCCGCCTGCCGTGTGACGTCGCGGTGACGTCGCGGTGACGTCGCACGGCCTGCCCCCTTAGGAAGGAGGCGGGACGCCGGCCAGAGCGACGTCGCAGGACAGGTGAGTGCATGTGAAGCTGGCGTAGTGATAATGTTCGCTACGCCAGGAATCACAAGATATCGCTGCGACGGGGGCGGGGACTATCGCGTGTGACATCGCAGCATCGGCTTGCGATGTCGCAACGTGCAAAGCCCGCCTTAGACTCTGGGCGCCATTTCTTTGAAGCCCGCACCACCAACATATTGTTATCTACAATCACCGAGGTTAGCTCCTGTCTCACAGCGCCCGCAGCATAGCAGAAACTCCAACACCACCTCTCTCCCACTGCTGTCCCTCCACCCCCCGTAAGATACAACTGGATTATAAGACATTTTCACCAAAACTTTAACTATTTTATTTTCTCTAAATTTGGGGTGTGTCTTATAAAACAAAAAATACGGCATTCTGTAGACCTAAATTATAAAATTTAGGATCTCTAAAAATGACCCAAAAAAAACACAGAAGACCACCCATCGTTGCAATGAAATAATTGAGTGATGCTCCTCCTTAAGACTTGTCTGAATTATAGGTGATCTTCTCAAAAAAACTGGCCGCTCAGAGATTTTATGGCATAAATAACTCATGGATACTGAGTATAATGAGTTGGCTCCTTCAAGTGTTAAAGATGTTGGATCCCTGAACATGTATCATTTTAGGGTCTATGGACGTCATAGAGAGGGGGTTACTGAACAGTTTGAGGCGGGAAGAGCCTAGAACTGGTGGCATCTAATTACCATTGATTAAAGAAGCCAACTTGCATTTCTAAAAGACCATAACTTTTAAAATTATATTTTCGAACAAGTTGCAAAACTCCTCTTTCCCAACAAGTTCCAACATAATTTTTGGTTTTCATCCCATAACTGTTTTGTCACAAAAGGAGTTAAACGATTGCTAACATCCAGACAAATCTAAAATTTACATCTAGATTTTTTAAAGTTAAGTAATTTGGAAGCCGTGACCTTATCGAAGATCTACAGTTTTGGTTTTGCCAAATACAGCAAAAAAAAAAAAAATCACAAAAACTAATGAGATCCAAAAAGTTATAACATGACACAAACGCGGTCCACAAACAAACAAAGAAGTCGAACTGGGTTTTAGGACTAGAACATTACATGTTTAGTCTTGTGATAAATCCATAATTACAAACAGATGACTAAAGAAGGTAATACAGGCAGTAATGTGTTACTGAAAGATCTTAAGATAAACATTTAGTTCTGGTTTACTGGCATTTTCATGTCACACTCCATAAAGAGAAACGTTCCCTCCCTTAGATACATATCACCTTACCAAATCAGATCTCATACTTTGCACTGAGGAGGGGGCAACATCCCGAAACATGTCTGCAATTAATCTATGAAAACAAAATGACATTCACATTGTTAATATTCCTCTAGTTGGGTAACTAAAGTATTAATACTTGAAATTTGGTTTTGAATGATACCATGTGATATAACTATTCACTAATGATGAGGACTACCTACCACGACTATGCTCAGGTGCTCAGTTCTAGTAACTAGTGATGAGCGGGCACTACCATGCTCAGGTGCTCAGTTCTAGTAACTAGTGATGAGCGGGCACTACCATGCTCAGGTGCTCAGTTCTAGTAACTAGTGATGAGCGGGCACTACCATGCTCGGGTGCTCAGTACTCGTAACTAGTGATGAGCAGGCACTACCATGCTCGGGTGCCCAGTACTCGTAACTAGTGATGAGCGGGCACTACCATGCTCGGGTGCTCTGTACTCGTAACTAGTGATGAGCGGGCACTACCATGCTCAGGTGCTCAGTACTGGTAACTAGTGATGAGCGGGCACTACCATGCTCGGGTGCCCAGTACTCGTAACTAGTGATGAGCGGGCACTACCATGCTCGGGTGCTCTGTACTCGTAACTAGTGATGAGCGGGCACTACCATGCTCGGGTGCTCAGTACTGGTAACTAGTGATGAGCGGGCACTACCATGCTCAGGTGCTCTGTACTGGTAACTAGTGATGAGCGGGCACTACCATGCTCAGGTGCTCTGTACTGGTAACTAGTGATGAGTGGGCACTACCATGCTCAGGTGCTTAAAAGTTGTAGCTAGTGATGAATGAGCTTGACTACTCAGTACCCATAATGAGCAGTTGAAAGGGCACAACTCAAGTACCCGTGGAAGTCAATGGGGAACTCGAGAATTTTTCCGAAATATTTCCCCATTGACTTCCCTTATACTTGGGAGCATCCAACTGCTTATTATGAGTACCGAGCATGGTAGTGCCCGCTCATCACTAGTTACGAGTACTGAGCACCCGAGCATGGTAGTGCTCGCTCATCACTAGTTACCAGTACTGAGCACCCGAGCATGGTAGTGCCCGCTCATCACTAGTTACCAGTACTGAGCACCCGAGCATGGTAGTGCCCGCTCATCACTAGTTACCAGTACTGAGCACCCGAGCATGGTAGTGCTCGCTCATCACTAGTTACCAGTACTGAGCACCCGAGCATGGTAGTGCTCGCTCATCACTAGTTACCAGTACGGAGCATCCGAGCATGGTAGTGCCCGCTCATCACTAGTTATGAGTCCAACTGAAGTATATACAAATTTAGAGAAAATACATTGGTCATAAGTTGTAAAATGAAGATGTGATACATTCACTAAAACGAAAAAAAATAAATTAAATTCATCAAAAGCTACCCTGGTTACCAAAGAGATTTTCCACAATATGGGTTCAAAGTTTACTTTTTAAATATTAGTGCGTTTTTATTTGTAAACACAAGAAATAACCTCATTTTCATTTCGATTCCTCTAAAGTTCATAATTTAAAGTTTTTTACTTTTTGTGACCTTTTTTTTTCTGCCGTAATCCACTGTGGTAAACTATTGCTTTGTCTTCAGACCAATTGTCTCTCGAAATGTTGCTAATGTGGAAGATGACCCGCCGTCTATTGGGTTTATTACTTATTTACAAACTAGGAAACATTTTCTACGACGTGTAATTAATAAAAAATAAAATAAAAAAATATATAAAAAGAAAAAATTTGTTTTACAAGAAGAAAAAAAAAATAAAAATCTCCAACTAAGGAGATATCAAATTTTATAAAAACGTTGCATCTCCCCAACATTTGGGGGTAGCGACCCATTTGAATATACTATACAGCCATTATTTCTTAATATCTAGAGCGCTACACTTTCACGTGATCATTCTTTTCCATTC
>NC_134360.1:21723716-21771216 GCF_048569485.1 Anomaloglossus baeobatrachus
CACCCCTTTGGGAGCGGGGGCCGGGGGGGGGGGGGGGTTGGGGGGGGATAGGGAGTACCGTACTCACCTCCGTGACAGCCGTGTCAGTTAGAGAAATGCGCGGGGGGAGGGAGGGGGTGGGGCCAGAGCTAACGTGCATTGCGTGAGGGGGGGCGGGGCGTGGCGTGGCTGAATTGCCAATGCCTGCAGGGTGCCGGGGCGAGAGGCCAATCTGTGGGGGGGGCGGAGCCTGGGCGAGCGGCTGGCCAATCCGTGTGGGGGCGCAGCCTGGGCGAGCGGCCAATCCGTGTGGGGGGGCGGGGCCATGGCGAGCCCAGCGGCCAATCAGCTTTGTGTCACCGTAAGGACACAATTTTGGAGCATGACAGACAGACAGACAGATAGACAGACAGACAGACAGACAGACAGACAGAATAAGGCAATTATATATATAGATATATATATATATATATATATATATATATTATATATATAATATATATATGCATGTTAGAATGTTGTATATAAGAGCCCAGGCCACAGTGTAGAATGTAAAAATGACTTTATAATAAATCACCTAAACGGTTGGTATGGTGCAGACTGGTCAAATGGATGGCTCCGTTCTCAAAGTGCGTCGCCTCCTCTTTCGGCCATCTTTGTCCTCCTCCTTCTAAAGCCGCGGTGCATGACGCATCCGACGTCATGCACACGTGCCAGTATTGAGGTCCTGCTCAGGGCAGATCAAAGTGCGCCTGTGCAGGACCTCAATGCCGGCGCATGTGCACGGCATAGGACGCATCATGCACCCCGGCTTCAGAAGGAGGAGGACAAAGATGGCCGAAAGAGGAGACACCGCATCCGGAGAATGGAGCCACCCATTTGACCAGTCTGCACCTAACTGAACGTGTAGGTGAGTATTATAAAGTCATTTTTACGTTCTACACAGCGGCCTGGGCTCTTATATACAGCATGTTAGAATGCTGTATGTAAGAGCCCACTGGTGGTGGCCGCAGCTTATAGTCACCAAATCTGGTGACAGGTTCCCTTTAAAGCAGGAAAATTATACTTACCACACTTCTGTGCGACTGTCACACTGTTTCCGGGTCCTCTCATTAAATCTCCTGAATATTCACTGCTTGCCCGGCCCACCTTCTGTGGCAGTGTCTGTGATTGGTTGCAGTCAGACTAGCTGTTTGGGTCCCCAAAGTAGAGTGTAAAAATAAATAGAAATCATATTTTGATACCCAGTGCAGATAAAGCAGACAGTTGGAGGCTGCAGCCTTCAGCTGTGTGGGTTATCTTGGCGGTGTAGCTGAATACCCCCATACGTTTTTTAATTATTTAATGAAATAATTAAAAAAGCTGTCTTGTGGTCCCACTCAATTTTGATACCCAGCCAAGATAAAAGTAGATAGATTGGGGCTGGAATTTTCAGACTGAGGAGGCCCATCGTTATTGGGCCCTCCCCTGTCAACCTAGAATTAGTGCATCTATTAGATGTGCCAATATTGGCGCTCACCACGGCTCATCCCAATTGTACTGCAGCGGTGGCAATAGGAGTTATATGGGGTTAATGACAGCTATCGTTTGTAAAAAAAAAAAAAAAAAATACTGCTGCCACGAAAACATGGATTAGTAAATCGGTAGGGGTCTATGAGAACCCCCCCCCATTACTAATCCTGTAAGTAAAAAGAAATTAACACAACACGGACAAAAATCCTTTATAAAACAAACACCCTTTTCTACAATTTATTAACCACCAAAACACCACTACAAGTCTGATGCAATCCATTGACATGAAATCCCATGACGATCCCAGACCTGATACATCCGTAAGTCGCAATAGTGGGTTATATTATGAAACGCAAGCGAGCACTGAGGCGTTAAGGACACACTGACTAAGCAACAGCTGTGAGAGCAGTAACATCTATGAGTTCACCTGAAGTCACAGCAGGTGGTTCTTATGGTAGCCAGCTGTGCCTTCAAGTGAACTCATTAAACTCAAATCTGGTAATCAGACATTGAGTTCAATGGTCCTGGATTACCAGATTATTTACATCAATGGTGCCGGATTACCTGATTAACCAGCACCATTGAAGTCAATAATCTGGTAATAAAACAGCACCAAAAATGCATTGTGATTTACTCCCAGGAGATGCAGATTTGGTGCAGAATTGTCTGCAACCAAATACTCAACGTTCGCACATAGCCTAATCCAGCATTGAGTTTAAGGAGTCCACCTGAGGTCCCAACTGGAGTTCCCACGGTACCCCAGCTGTGACCTCAGGTGAACTCTTTGAATTTAATCCTGGATCACCAGACCCGCCAAACTCTAACATATGCAGGTTCGCCCATCTCTACTGGTAATATTTTTTCCAAAAGGCAGCTAAAACTCAGATGGATTCCTGTAATATTACAGTTGGTCTTAAGATTGTTAACAAGTAAATAACCATTAAGTGTGGAGTGATGGAAGGGTGGTCCATGGTGGTTATCTATATATATAATTGCCTTATTCTGTCTGTCTGTCTGTCTGTCTATCTGTCTGTCTGTCTGTCATGCTCCAAAATTGTGTCCTTACGGTGACACAAAGCTGATTGGCCGCTGGGCTCGCCATGGCCCCGCCCCCCCCACACGGATTGGCCGCTCGCCCAGGCTGCGCCCCCACACGGATTGGCCAGCCGCTCGCTGTTTTGCTAATATTTTTAACACTAAGGTTCAGATACGGCTTTAAAGAAGGCAAATAAGTAATTTTATTATAAAGGTTAATATGAAATACAAACTTAAAGGAAAAGTATGATATTGCGTACACTTTTGTATATTCAACATACAAAGGTTAAGTACAGTTAAATATACTTACATCACCAAGGAGCTTTGGACATCATCTGTCTGGAAGTCAGAGAAGCAGGACATAGACAGAGACTCCTGGACATCACTGACCGGACGTCTCACGGTGCAGGAAACACGAGCTTCTGTCTGTGCTATACTTCAGCTGATCTTAAAAAGGCTTGAACAATATTACAAGCCTTAAAGTTAATGTGTTGTAGTCTTATTGATCCATGCCCTTTGATGGCCAGTCATTGGGCATAGATGAACCAGAGATACACCACACATCAGACAATGGGGTAATAAACCCACAGCATTCAAGTCTCCCAAGAATACACATCAGGTATTTGAGCTAGGTAAATGGATATATTGTTTGTCTGTATATTCAAGACAAACACACAGAAATCCTTAAGTATATACAAGATTTTGTAACCATGTACACTTCGTCTGTCTGACTAATCAATATGTTCTAGTTTAACATAATGTATAGACTCAAAAAATAGCCATTTTTATATTTGCAATACATTCCACCCTTGGCTATTTTGAGCCATAGATTATTTATACAATGTCCCATACCCTAACGGCATAGTTTTAGCGGATGATACAACAACACAAAGCAATGCATGCACAATAGCAAAAATTACTCCTAATATATATAATGAGGTAACTAAGAAAATACACATTCCCACCATCTACCATTATCTTGTGTAATGTAATTAATCTAGTATAAATCCATCTCTACTTGTGATAAATTTAGCCACCAAACAAGAGAATCGTCCTATTGCTTTAGCTGCATGTGCTGCTACAGTGAGTGTTCCTACAATTATTATAGATAATCCTTGTATCTATGATTTCGTTAACAATTTTACATTTTTTGTATATAATGAAACAGTCATTATATTGTTAATCTCATATTATTTCCTGCCCTCATACGTTTGCATTTTTTATTTGTATGAGAGACACAAATAATAGCAATCTGTTTATGCCCTGTCTTATTCTGTATTTTTAATTGTTGACATCTGCCTATTTTGCTTTAACAAGTCCTCTGATAGATCAGCTCATGTAACCCTTTGAGTCCTTAGGGCAATCATCTCTTCTGTTAGAGAATGTTCCCCAGTGCAGTTCATATAGGCACAATACAGATTGGAGATGAAGTTTTGGGTCACATCTTCTTCTTCTAGGTCTTCATTTATGTAAAGGGGTCAGTAGCGCCTCGATACAAGTTTCTCATATATTGTCATCACTGGTAGTCTTTGTTATACAAAAATGGCTCGTATTCATCAGCTGAGCCAGGTAAACCCATAGATTCTGTTTGGTTTTCAATAAGGCCACATTTTCCATGGTTGGTCTCTCTGTTTTCGGTCTGAAGGTTGCTTGGCTTCTGACGGAAGTAGATCCATGCCCATGGTGGCGCCAATGATGCAACATTTCCAGAGTTTGATCTAAAGGGACAAAAATACACATATTACTCATCTGTCAGTTGGGATGTATTCCCACTTTTCTTGTTTTCATAACTGTCAGCACATTGTCTGCTCCTCGAGCAATGACTTCAACAGGTTCTGGAGGACCTTTGTCACTCAATTGTTTCACCCAAATGTTTGCACAATCATTGATAGGATGTGAAGATCCAAATCATTTATCTTCTCTGCAGAACTGAAGGAGCCCTCCCTCTATCTACATTTTAGAAATAGACAGTACCATCAACTGATTAACATGTCACTGTCTCCACTATTCATTAGAATTACCTTAATTAATAATCCTGATCTATCCCTTCTCTTATTAACTGAGTTCAGTTGAATGCCAAATCTGACCTTTGGACCATGAGACCATCATACTGAGAGGGCATTTACAAGCCTACTGTGGTCCTGATTGAACATACACATAAAACAAACAACAACCATTAGGTAAATACAATACCCATTCATCACAATGGGATGATTACTTGTTTCATTGTTTTAGCCTGATTGCTCTAATAACATGTAAAACTCTGGTCTCCAGTCTAAAAAGAAAGCACAAACATGATTAGCATATAAGCTCAAATAATGCACAAAACACAATTTTATCCAGTCCATTATCCATATGCTAAAAGATTCACATCTAACTTGACAGCCTAAAAAGTTCACTATTTACCCAACCATATTGGTATATTGTGCTGTATTAATTATCAGCATGGGTATGTAAATATGAGACCAACCAAACAATAGCAAAAATAATTGCCCTTCCAATAGACTGAACACAGGGATCCTCCTGGTTTCCAGTCTCTCCTTTGTGAACATTTGGACGGCTCTGTATTGTTTATGAGCAGGAATGGCTTTTATATTACTTTTCTCTTTACATATCTCTGTACATTCTGTATTGGTGGCAATCTCCTCTGTGGTCTCAATATTACCCTTATCTTTTTCAATCTCCTCTGTGGTCTCAATATTACCCTTATAAATTTCAATCTCCTCTGTGGTCTCAATATTACCCTTATTTTTTTCAATCTCCTCTGTGGTCTCAATATTACCCTTATCTTTTTCCCCCCATCTATCTTCCATTTCAGATGGAGACATCTTGATGGAAGATGATGACAACCTCTTCTGTTGGGCTTTGATTTCCTGCACCAAACATTTGATTTCAGCATAAAGATCCAACACCCCTGGTGGTATAGGCTTTGCTGGTGACGATGAGAAAGTGGGCCCTCTTTCTCCCCGTGTCCTGCTTCGCCTCCGCTGTGGAGATTCAGAATCTTTTGCTGCAACCTTTTTATTATGTGAAACCCCTGACTTTTTATTGAGTCTTCTCCTTTGATACAATTTTCTCTTTTGATACAATTTCCACATCTCGTCAGTACTAATCCCGTCTATTTTATCCCAGGGAACACCATCCTTTATCAGGGCCATAAACATATCTCTCCTGGTAACACGGGATCTACGATTTGTACTACTTTTGACGTTGTTACACTGTTCTTCAAAATTAAGCTGATCTCTCTGTTTGGGACCCCATTCTCCCAGACCCCCTAACTGTCGGATCGCCTCCAATGTATTGGAGATGGGTTTCCCAGTCTGATTTACCATTAATGCCATCATGACATGTTTATAAGCTGCAGGGGCATTTCTAATGATACAATTTCTAATAGAAACACTTACAACAACTTGCATGTAATTGTCATATGCACTTGCTGAAATAGCATTTTTCATAGCCTCCTCCTTCAATCTCCGAGCACAATCTTTCAATGTAAACCATGGTTTTTCATTAGGCGGCCAGTCCGCCTCGGATGGGTATTTATGCTGCAATGCCATAGCCACAACATCCATCATACTACACACCACATGTGGTCGCTGAACTATCAAGGAACAAAATGCTTCCTTCACTACAGGCTCATGGCTGAGTTGAACAAACTTTGGGCCATCCACAGCATCCAGCTGTACTCCATCAGCCCCCGCCTCCCATAATCTGACTGCCCAAGCTATCAAAGGTTCATTTGACCTTTGTGAAAAACGATCAAGAAGCTGACTGCAATCCTCTACCATATTCCTGTTCTGTTTACCTCTAGCTGTTTCTACAACTTGTCTATGGTATATTGGATGAACTCTTATTGGGTTAAGATGAGGATCAATTTCCTTCTCCCCACTGACATGTTCATCCTCTTGTTCTGGGTCGGTGACATTTTCAGAATCAGATGAGTTCTGTACGTCACCACTCCACTCATCTGAGTTCCCCTCTGACCCCGCTTTGGCTATGGTCAAAGCTACTTCCTTTCTATTCTCCTTCCCTCTCTTCTTTCTGTATTTATACTGCTCTATACATACAGCAGACTTGTCTGCATCATGCTGATAGCCATCACATTTGTCCACTGACAACTTATTCTGACACTGTGCTGTAACCAATGCAGTCTGGACCTCACACAACTGTCTCTCTAATTCCTGAACTTTTGTTACCATACGTATCTTTTCCTCATGCTGTTTTCTATATGCAGACAACAGGATCCATCCACGCCTACCAACAGCACCCAATTCTTTACCTTTCTCCACTTTCACTTTCTGCAAGCATTCAACCACATCTACAGGTTCAGCATTTTTCAAACATTTGTCCCATGGTTCACTCAAACCAACACTATGCGACCACTTGGTTGCCAAAATATCATAGGGAGTCTGTTCCCAACCTGGAATCTCAATGCATTCACTCACAACCACTTTCTTAAAAAGAGGCATATTTTACGCAATATCACACTAACAAAAATACTCAAAGCCTTCTGCGTATCCTGCCGACTACGCCAAATGTTTTGCTAATATTTTTAACACTAAGGTTCAGATACGGCTTTAAAGAAGGCAAATAAGTAATTTTATTATAAAGGTTAATATGAAATACAAACTTAAAGGAAAAGTATGATATTGCGTACACTTTTGTATATTCAACATACAAAGGTTAAGTACAGTTAAATATACTTACATCACCAAGGAGCTTTGGACATCATCTGTCTGGAAGTCAGAGAAGCAGGACATAGACAGAGACTCCTGGACATCACTGACCGGACGTCTCACGGTGCAGGAAACACGAGCTTCTGTCTGTGCTATACTTCAGCTGATCTTAAAAAGGCTTGAACAATATTACAAGCCTTAAAGTTAATGTGTTGTAGTCTTATTGATCCATGCCCTTTGATGGCCAGTCATTGGGCATAGATGAACCAGAGATACACCACACATCAGACAATGGGGTAATAAACCCACAGCATTCAAGTCTCCCAAGAATACACATCAGGTATTTGAGCTAGGTAAATGGATATATTGTTTGTCTGTATATTCAAGACAAACACACAGAAATCCTTAAGTATATACAAGATTTTGTAACCATGTACACTTCGTCTGTCTGACTAATCAATATGTTCTAGTTTAACATAATGTATAGACTCAAAAAATAGCCATTTTTATATTTGCAATACACTCGCCCAGGCTCCGCCCCCCCCACAGATTGGCCTCTCGCCCCGGCACCCTGCAGGCATTGGCAATTCAGCCACGCCACGCCCCGCCCCCCTCACGCAATGCACGTTAGCTCTGGCCCCACCCCCTCCCTCCCCCCGCGCATTTCTCTAACTGACACGGCTGTCACGGAGGTGAGTACGGTACTCCCTATCCCCCCCCAACCCCCCCCCCCCCCGGCCCCCGCTCCCAAAGGGGTGGTGTGGATACTCGCATGGTTACAAGCGCTGTCACGGAGGTGAGTACTGTACTCCCTCCCCCTCCCCCGGCCCCCGCTCCCACGGCAGTGGTGGGAGTGGTGTGGATACGTTGGTAACCATGCTCGCATGGTTACAAGCCCATCAAGGTCCTGCTGCGCCGGAAGGTCCACACGCACACACACAAACATACACACACATCAGATCACACTCACACTCACTCTCATACACACCTCACACACACCTCACATCGCATCCACATACTCACGACATCCTGGGATATCGCTTGCTTCTCGGCGGCGAAAATGTGCTGTTGTGATCTTCCAGGACCTGACGGAGGATCACATGGCCAGAAGCATGTGATATCCCCGGATGTTGTGAGTATGAGCGCGTAAGTGCGATATCGTCAGTGTCTGTGTGTGTGAGTGGATGCGATCGGGTGTGTGTGAGTGGATGCGATCGGGTGTGTGTGAGTGGATGCGATCGGGTGTGTGTGAGTGGATGCGATCGGGTGTGTGTGTGAGTGGATGCGATCGGGTGTGTGTGAGTGGATGCGATCGGGTGTGTGTCAGTGGATGCGATCGGGTGTGTGTGTGAGTGGATGCGATCGGGTGTGTGTGTGAGTGGATGCGATCGGGTGTGTGTGTGAGTGGATGCGATCGGGTGTGTGTGTGAGTGGATGCGATCGGGTGTGTGTGTGAGTGGATGCGATCGGGTGTGTGTGTGAGTGGATGCGATCGGGTGTGTGTGTGAGTGGATGCGATCGGGTGTGTGTGTGAGTGCATGCGATCGGGTGTGTGAGTGTCGGCAGAGGAGCAGGGCGTGCTGGAGGAGGCTGGGAGCAGAGAGGCTGATCATGGGGAAGAGGGAAATGCTGATGCTGAAGGAGGCTGGGATGGGAAGGCTGGGAAGAAGGAGGCTGGGAGGAGAGAGGCTGATCCTAGGGAAGGCTGGGGAGAGGAGGCTGATGCTGAGGGAGGCTGGAAGGAGAGAGGCTGATGCTGAGGGAGGCTGGGACGAGGGAGGCTGATGCTTAGGGAAGCTGATGCTGGAGGAGGCTGGAAGAACAGAGGCTGATGCTGGTAGAGGCTGATGCTTGGGGAAGCTGATGCTGGGGGAGACTGGGAGAGGAAGGCTGATGCTGAGGGAGGCTGGGAGGGGGAGGCTGGGAGGAAGGAGGCTGGGAGGAGAGAGGCTGATCCTTGGGAAGGCTGGGAAAGGGAGGCTGATGCTGAGGGAGGCTGGAAGGAGAGAGCCTGATGCTAGGGACAGAGACGCTGATGCTGGGAGGAGAGAGGCTGATGCTGCGGGCAGAGAGGCTGATGATGCGGGTAGAGAGGCTGATGCTGGCGCAGCATGGCGGATGGAGCACGTTTGGTAATGCGCAGCATGGCGGATGGAGCACGTTTGGGAGTGCGCAGCATAGCGGATGGAGTACGTTTGGGAGTGCGCAGCATGGCGGATGGAGCACGTTTGGGAGTGCGCAGCATGGCGGATGGAGCACGTTTCGGAGTGCGCAGCATGGCGGATGCAGCACGATGGCGAGTGCGGAGTATGGCGGATGGAGCATGTTTGGGAGTGCGCAGCATAGCGGATGGACCACGTTTGGGAGTGCGCAGCATGGCGGATGGAGCACGTTTGAGAGTGCGCAGCATGGGAGATGGAGCACGATGGGAGGTGCGCAGCATAGGGGATGGAGCACGATAGGGAGTGCACTGCATGGGGGATGGAGCACGATGGACAGTGCCCAGCATGGCGGATGGAGCACGTTTGGGAGTGCGCAGCATGGCGGATGGAGCACGTTTCGGAGTGCGCGGCATGGCGGATGGAGCACGTTTGGGAGTGCGCAGCATAGATGATGGAGCACGATGGGGGGTGCGCAGCATAGGGGATAGAGCACGATAGGGAGTGCGCTGCATGGGGCATGGAGCACGATGGGGAGTGTGGAGTATGGCGGATGGAGCACGTTTGGGAGTGCGCAGCATGGTGGATGGAGCACATTTGGGAGTGCGCAGCATGGCGGATGGAGCACGTTTAGGAGTGCGCAGCATGGGAGATGGAGCACGATGGGGAGTGCGCAGCGTGGCGGATGGAGCACGATGGGGAGTGCGCAGCATGGGGAATGGAGCACGATGGGGAGTGCGCAGCATGGCGGATGGAGCACGTTTGGGAGTGCGCAGCATGGCGGATGGAGCACGTTTGGGAGTGCGCAGGATGGGAGATGTAGCACGATGGGGGGTGCGCAGCATAGGGGATGGAGCACGATGGAGAGTGCACACCTCCCCCCAACACACACACACGCGCGCGCGCGCACTGCACAACACACCACACACACACACTAGAAACCACAAACAACTGCCCTACACAGACACCCACACACAGACAACGCTGCACACACAAATATACGCACATACTGCACATATATATAACAAAAATCATACATGAACTACACAATACGTAAATTCTAGAATACCCGATGCGTAGAATCGGGCCACCTTCTAGTAGGTTAATATTAGACATCATAGGAGGACTGGGTTGGTTTAAATGGGGTGGAAAGAATTGTTCAACAGAAGAGATTGTCAGCTTTTCTTCACAATCCATAGGAATGCCATGCTCTTATGCTCAATATGAAGGGGACGTCTAGACACAATGGCCATATGAGGTCGGGCACCAGGAGGAATCCAGGGGGCATTGCACCAGCATAAGGTCTAATAATGGCTCTGATTATTTCATCCTGGTGCCTAACAGACAGCAGTCATAGTTCAGTTGGCTGTTATGGTAGCTTGAGGGTATGCCACCCCAGAGAATGAGGTAATATGAAATACAAGTCACCATGGCTAACTCTAGTTGGTGTGAACCTGCTCTCATTTGTGAAGAGAATGAGGCGCTAATGGCGGACCTGCCAAATCTAGTGGTAAGGGATAATTTAGCTGCATGGTTCTGGACTGTGGGCTTCTGGAGGTTATTTTGCATGGCTCTGGCTTTGCTCGTCCTTTTCCTACTCACAACAAAGTAGACACTGTCCTGATGGCGTTCTACGGCCTCTTCATGTAACAGCCCATATCCTTATATCTGCTCTGTGACAAGTTATATTTTTAATCATATCTGCTCTGTGTCCTCAAGATTGTGCTAGGAGACACAACAAACCTTCTTACCATGTCACAAATGGATGTGCCATCTACGAGGAGCTGGACTACCTGTCCAACTTTGTTGCAAGTATCACCACATGCGAGTGCAGTGACAAAGACACAATCAAAATGTACAAGAGTAGATTCTGTCCACACCGCTGATGGTGTACAACCCCGCCCACACCCCTGACGGCCTCCGACCCCGCCCACGCCCCTGACGGCCTCCGACCCCGCCCACGCCCCTGACGGCATGCGACCCCGCCCACGCCCCTGACGGCATGCGACCCCGCCCACGCCCCTGACGGCCTCCGACCCCGCCCACGCCCCTGACGGCCTCCGACCCCGCCCACGCCCCTGACGGCCTCCGACCCCGCCCACGCCCCTGACGGCCTGCGACCCCGCCCACGCCCCTGACGGCCTCCGACCCCGCCCACGCCCCTGACGGCCTGCGACCCCGCCCACGCCCCTGACGGCATGCGACCCCGCCCACGCCCCTGACTGCCTCCGACCCCGCCCACGCCCCTGACGGCATGCGACCCCGCCCCTGACGGCCTCCGACCCCGCCCACGCCCCTGACGGCATGCGACCCCGCCCACGCCCCTGACGGCATGCGACCCCGCCCACGCCCCTGACGGCCTGCGACCCCGCCCACGCCCCTGACGGCCTGCGACCCCGCCCACGCCCCTGACGGCCTCCGACCCCGCCCACGCCCCTGACGGCCTCCGACCCCGCCCACGCCCCTGACGGCCTCCGACCTCGCCCACGCCCCTGACGGCCTCCGACCCCGCCCACGCCCCTGACGGCATGCGACCCCGCCCACGCCCCTGACGGCATGCGACTCCGCCCACACCCCTGACGGCATGCGACCCCGCCCACACCCCTGACGGCATGCGACCCCGCCCACACCCCTGACGGCATGCGACCCCGCCCACACCCCTGACGGCATGTGACCCCGCCCACACCCCTGACTGCATACAACCCCGCCGATACCTTTGACGGCATACAACCCCGTCCACACTACCAATTGCTTATAACCCCGTCCCCACCCCTGACTGCATATGTCTCCGCCCACACCCCTGAGAGCGTATGACCCCACCCACACCCTTGACAGCATACAACCCCGCCCATACCACTGATGGCTTATGACCCCTCCCACACTACTCATTGCGTATAACCCCGTCCACACCACTGATTAGCAGCTTTCTGTCAATATGCAGTGCACACAAAAATCAGAGGTGGGATGGGGTTGGACCAGGAGGCACAAAACACCTAGTCCTATAGTGATAATCTCCTGCTGATAAAACAGTGATTTTAGTGAAACAACCAAGGAAGTGACATCTTTTCAATCACGTCTCAGATCACATCTGCTGACAGATTCCTTTTAAAAGGTAATGAAAACCCCTTTAGTAGAAATTATAGAGCTTCCTTGCTGCAGAATATATATAATTTTACTACATTGCATTTATAGCTCTTTCCTATTAGATATTATAGTTATCGCGAGCTTATAAAAATAAAAGACAACATATAAAGAAACTGAATACAGATGTAAATGTCGCGCCGACACTCCGAAGAGTGATCCGAAAATGAAGAAGTGATAATTTTGTGCGGGGATCACATAACAGAAAAGCAAAGGCTGACGACAAGGAGCGGCGGAGGATTCAGCCTCAGCTCAGATGACTATTAGCGCAGATGCCAAGTTCAAAGACTCGTATCCATTAAATGACTCTGCCATTATGGTTGGCAGGTTCCTATTGAATGCCATTAAAAATCTGCTTCTGCGGTGATCAATGAATTTCTGCTGAATGGTGCAACCCGCGTCCTTCAACTAAACTTCTGCAGGATCCCAACGCACCGGCTGAACGCCGTATACACGGATACAAAAAAATAAAGGATAAGAAGGAGGGACGGAAAAGCATTATTATTTTGCAAAAACAGTCTTGGCTGCCTTTGGCGAAATTAGCAGATGCCTCCGGTTTTCCCGTCAGCAGAATGGTCTGAGATCGAACCACACGGTCACGCTTGGGTTGGGAGACCGCAGCCAGTCCGTGCATTGCAGTTCAGTCTTGGACCCATTTGTACGGACGTGTGAACGCGCCCTCTGACAGCCCAAACTTGGCCATTAACAATTACCAATTGGCTACATGCAAGCCGATCATCAGTCATTTACTAGCCTGTTTAGACAAGCCGACCTATCACACCGACGTGCGTGGACGCACCCAACTAGTCGGTATGAGGACGTCTGAGGATGCACATTTAGTTGAAGTGTATTGCGACACAACGACAATTTTTCCCCGCACTGCAATACACGCTGCTGGCAAATTTGCAGCTGGCGAGGTGTGCCGGGCGTTGGCGCTGCATGGCCGTGACATCGTGAGTCACCGTAGAAGGCACATCAATGTCACAGGAGGGGAGTATCATTTTTTTGTAAAACTATGTTAGAGAACAGAAGCTGAAGAGGAGCATATATACCAAGAAAAAAAAACAAACAAAGATTGGAGACATATATACCCTAGGAAGGGGCTTAGAATGGGGAATATATACACTGGAGGTCAAAGTTGGAAAACAATGTCTGATCACTTGCTTTTTTCAGACATAATATAATCTACATTACTCAATATATGAAGGTTTCCTGTAAGGGGTGCACCGTGCCACTAGAGCAGGGTAAGGGGCGCACCGTGCCACTAGAACAGGGGAAGGGGCGCACCATGCCACTAGAACAGGGTAAGGGGTGCACCATGCCACTAGAGCAGGGTAAGGGGTGCACCATTCCACTAGAACAGGGTAAGGGTTGCACCGTGCCACTAGAACAGGGTAAGGGGTGCACCATGCCACTAGAGCAGGGTAAGGGGTACACCATTCCACTAGAGCAGGGTAAGGGGCGCACCGTGCCACTAGAACAGGGTAATTGGTGCACCATGCCACTAGAGCAGGGTAAGGGGTACACCATTCCACTAGAACAGGGTAAGGGGTGCACCATACCACTAGAGCAGGGTACGGGGTACACCATTCCACTAGAACAGGATAAGGGGCGCACCGTGCCACTAGAACAGGGTAAGGGGTGCACCGTGCCACTAGAGCAGGGTAAGGGGTACACCATTCCACTAGAACAGGGTAAGGGGCGCACCGTGCCACTAGAACAGGGTAAGGGGTGCACCATGCCACTAGAGCAGGGTAAGGGGTACACCATTCCACTAGAACAGGGTAAGGGGTGCACTGTGCCACTAGAGCAGGGTAAGGGGTGCACCGTGTCACTAGAACAAGGTAAGGGGTACACCATGCCATTAGAACAGTGTTTTACAAAAGATCCAAAGTTTATCACCATAAAACCTTTATTTTGCCCAAAACATGATGATGATAATTACAGATAAGCAATGACTGTAGAGAGATGATCAGTAAATGTTCTGCAGGTAACAGTCACAATCAGTAGGACGTGCACCGGCCATTGCTGTGAATTACTTCATCACATCGGCGGTCACAGGACATCACTACTCCCTCACACTGCTCTGGGGTGATTTTGGCCCACTCTTCTTCCTGCCTCTTCCACAGTTCTTTGACTGTTGTGGGTTTCTTGGCCATAACTTTGTCACCAAGGATTTTCCAGAGGTTTTCTATTAGGTTTAGGGCATAACATATCATTGTTTCAACGTTTTCTGTTTCAAGGAACTACTTTACCTGTTTTGCTGTGTGACAAGATGAAAATTGCTGCCTGATTGAGTAATGGACACAAGTAAGGAACCCCGTGTTGTTGAAGTTTCTGATCCACACTTGCATTCACTCTGCCATGTGGCTGTATGAGAGGTCCAACTCCTGCTGCAGAAAACATTCCCCGAACCATGACACTTCCTCCACCGCCTTTCACTGACTTCTTAACACACTTTGGGTTCAGTCTTTCCCCAGTTTGTTGAGGAACATAAATTTCCCATCAGACCCAAATAAATTACACTTGCTTTCATCAGTAAAATGAACTGTGGACACTTCTTCTCTGTCCACACAACATGGTCCTCACCAAATGTGAGTCTAGCCTTGTGATTTTTTTTCTGCTAATGAGAGGTTTGGTCACTGCAGAGTGGGCTTTCAGTCCAAATGCTCTTACGCATCATGACACTGTATAACGAGACAGATCCTTACTCTGTTCAGTGCTAAACTGACTGCAATTCCAGCTGCAGTGTGGAAACGATTACCTTGTGAGGCCGGCCAGCCTTCTTGAGGGACTTGAAAGAGTTTGTGATGTTCTAAAGATGCAATATATTCGAAATCACAGACTTGCAATGACCAGCTTCTCTTGCTATGGCTGATAGGGTAACCCCTTTTGGCCTTCATCTGGACAACCTGCTGCCGGAGGCTTTCAATATCTTTGGAACGGCACTCCATTTTTGTAAGGTCAGTACAAACTGGAAAGTTAGGCTGCCAGTTACATACGGTTTGTCAGATAACTAAGGTAATTAGCACTAGGTGCTAGATTACCACCAATAAGTTGCAGGGATCTGTACGTGTTCTCTAATTGTGATCTTTTGGATTCTTTTTAATTTCTCTCACATTTTTATTACATGTTTTACAATAAATTGAATTTATGAAATAAGCTTAAAATACTGAGAGTTTCCTCATGTTAGGATATAAACAAATAGCACGACACAATGACCGCAACATTTAGGAAAGTGTGTGGTGTTCCCTAATTTTGATCTCCAGTGTATATACCAGGAAGGGTCCCAGGATAAGGGACATCGATACACACACACACACACACACACACACACACACACACACCAGGAAGGGGCCAAGGATGGGAGACATCTATACACACACTGGGAAGGAGCCAAGAGGAAAAAATGGGGGACCTACACACACACACACACACACCGGGAAGAGGCCAAGGATGGGGGACATCTATATATATATATACACACACACACACACACACACACACACACACACCAGGAAGAGGCCAAGGATGGGGGACATCTATATATATATCCACACACACACACACACACACACACACACCAGGAAGAGGCCAAGGATGGGGGACATCTATATATATATCCCCACACACACACACACACATCAGGAAGGGGCCAAGGATGGGAGACATCTATACACACACTGGGAAGGAGCCAAGAGGAAAGGATGGGGGACCTACACACACACACACACACACACACACACACACACACACACACACACCAGGAAGAGGCCAAGGATGGGGGACATCTATATATATATCCACACACACACACCAGGAAGAGGCCAAGGATGGGGGACATCTATATATATATCCCCACACACACACACACAGTGGAAAAAATATATATATATGCACATATATATGAGAATCGGGTTTTAGCCGCACTAAGAAACCACTGTTTTCAGGATGTAGTTTAAATTAAAAAAAAAGGGGCCAAGGATGGGGGACCTCTATACACACACACACACACACACACACACACACACACACACACACCCCAGGAAGGGGCCAAGGATAGGGGACATCTATATATATATATATATATCCACACACACACCAGGAAGGGGCCAAGGATGGGAGACATCTATACACACATTAGGAAGAGGCCAAGAGGGAAGGATGGGGGACCTACACACACACACACACACACAAACACACACACACACACACACACACACACCAGACACCAGAAAGAGGCCAAGGATGGGGGACATCTATATATCCACACACACAGGAAGGGGCCAAGGATGGGGGACATCTATACACACACAGACACACACACACACCAGGAAGAGGCCAAGGATGGGGGACATCTACATATATATATATCCACACACACACACACAAAAGTAAGGGGCCAAGGATGGGAGACATCTATACACACACTGGGATGGAGCCAAGAGGGAAGGATGGGGGACCGACCTACACACACACACACACACACACACACACACACACCAGGAAGAGGCCAAGGATGGGGGACATCTATATATATATCCACACACACACACACACACCAGGACGGGGCCAAGGATAGGGGACATCTATATGTGATGCCCTGGCAAAACCAGGTAGTCACAGATGACTGTACCCCCCCACCAAGGGTACAGGAATCGCCTCCTCCTTGGGAATTAACACCACACATCCCACACACAGGAACACAAGCCACAAATCCTAGTCGCCCCCCCTTAACAGCCAGGATACACCAGTGGGCGGGACCAGGCGGATGGGAACGCCCACCTAGGGGTCTTGAGGTGACACGGGGTGGGAACCAGTCAGAATTTCGAGTTTTGAGTTGGTCAGTGTTTGAGTTGGACTGGAGTCAAAGTCAGTCTGAGTCGGTGACAGGAGCTGAAGTGTAGTGTGGTCAGGGTTGGAGCCCTTGGACCATGGGAGTACCGACTAGGAGGCACACAGCTTTGTAGGGCCACAGGTGACGGAGATCTGGTCACGGGAGACCTGAAGTGGACCGAGGCAGGGTTGTAGCCCACCGGTATCGACGGGAATCCGGTCCGGAGGCCTGCACGGGCGGGGTACCTGGACCCTAGGACGAGGCAAGCTTCAAGCCCCTTGTTAATTGACCAGCAGGACAAGGTACCAGGCCTTGTTCCCGAAGAGAGCAGCCCAGATAGAGCAGACTGGAAGCCCAACGCGGGGGACAGGGTGTCTGCCAAGAACCCATTGAAGTCCCACGGGTCAGCGTCTGCAGGCAACGTCTCCCTCTGCGTTCAAAGCTGCAGGGGAGCGGATTTCTCCCGTTTCAAGTGGGTTAATCCACACACCACAAGTGCAGGAGGAAGGGCCCCTACATTGCTAACCCGTGTGCGGGACCAGCACACCCCTCCTGAGGCAACCGGCATCCGGACTTGGTTTACAGTACAGACTGTGTGGATTATTCATAATCGTGAGTACACCGGTGTCATCCGGTCCAAACTGCCAACAGCGCCCCAGCCCTGCTCCTTACTCCTCAACCGGGCCCCGGGGCTACACCTCCCCTACCCGTGGAGGGGATCCCACCTTGCTGTCCCGCTCCATCAGCCCCGGGCACTCACATACAAGGCAGCGGCGGTGCCACCATCCCACCACCGCAACCCACAGGTGGCGTCACAGAATCTCCCCTGTAAATACCTCCCTTTTTCACTGTGTGTGATGACGGGCGGTTGCACGAGCCCCTGACACTATCCCGGACCTGAGCACCCCTCGAGCAGCCCCTGTTGCCGCAGCGGAGGCGGCACCCGTCCGAGACATATATACACACACACACACACCCCAGGAAGGGGCCAAGGATAGGGGACATCTATACACATACACACCAGGAAGGGGCTAAGAATGGGGGACATTTACACACACACACACACACACACACCAGGAAGGGGCCAAGGATGGGGGACATCTATACACACACCAGGAAGGGGCCAAGAGTGGGGGACATATATAAAAGGATGGGGGGCACTACTACATAATGGAGGAGCAACGCGTATGTCTTTATAGGAGAGGGGTGCCAGGTCCAGTTCTTGCACCGGGCCCAGAGGTCTCCAGTTAGTCCATTACATTTTACCTGTGGTTAAGCCAAGTGTCATCTATTCCGGCCTATGAAGTCCGTGAATCGTAAAGTTCTTTAGTATCTAAAATTCTAAACTAACTTTAGAGGGGTGAGGGCACGCTCCAGATTTCACTAGGAAACATTTAAGGAGCCTTTTTTCCCCGTACACATTCATGTGGCATTTATGTAAATATCCTCCTGATGCTGCACACAGCGAAGGTCACACATTACACAGCGGAGGAACATTGCCAGCAGCTTTAGTGCCATTTACGGCTTGCAGGCTTTCAGGTTTGTCTCGTACTTCTAACAGGATGTGATTTTCGCCGTCTTATTTGCACTTCTGCCGAGGACGCATTTCTACCGGCATTCCTAGCAAATGTAATTAAAAGTTTCAGAAATACTCGATGTCCCTGTACGTTATAACAAGCTATAAATAATGTAGTCTGAGAAATCTCCAAGGAGGGAAGCGAATTGAGAAAAGTACCGTAATTGTAAAGCAGGAGGAGAATGCTGTTGGGGTGCTGTTGGGGTTATCTGTTGGGGTGCACTTGTTCAGTGAAGAAATAATTTTCAAAGGACTAGTGTAAAAATTGATGCTCACACTTAGAGATCTCCACATCATACCTTCCTCCTGGTCTCATCTTGACACATTGTAAATTACAAGAAATGTGCATCCAGCCAATCACTGCTGGGGGCGGGAGACCACTGTGGTCAGCGATTGGCTGAACAGACATTTCCTGCCACACCCAAATGGGAGAAGGAAGTAAAGACAAGCAGCAATCAGGCATTGAAACAAGATCTGAAGGGGATTGGGAAAACATGTTAATAAAAAAAAAGAAATAAATAAAAATAAAATTATTTAACCAGTCTGAGCTTCTGGTTTTATAAAATGATTTTTATCCACTGGTGAATTCCTTTAAATACTGGTTGAAGGTGAAGCTTGAAGCTCATTGGTTCCATGATGAGATCTGTGCTATTTAACAACCAATGCTGATCCATGACCAGTGTCAATTTAGCCCCTGGTGGAGACGGAATCCCAATGGCTCCTTTCACGTATGAAGAGAGCATAGTAACGAAAAGGAGACAGTTGCACTCTGTAGTGCTAAGACGTGTGGAGCAATGAATATGGGGATATAGAGATGCATTACTGCTATAAAAAGCATGTAAAAATTGAGATACTTAGCACATAAAAATGGCCAGTTTTTTGTGAGCCCAACAGCCAACAGCAAGGTGACCTCTTTCTGTTGGGTCCCTACCAAACTAATGTCTCTGGGTTAGAAAAACCCTACAATTTATGGGCAGATAGGAACCTGTAAATGGAGAATTAAAATGGCCTATCTGCCCATAAATTGTAGGGTTTTTCTAAATCATAGAGATGCATTAGTTAACGTAGGGACTCAACAGAAAGGGGTCACCTTGCCGTTGGGCTCACATAAAACTGGCCATTTTTATATGCTAAGTATCTCACTTTTATATGTTTTTTATAGCAGTAATGCATGTCTATATTCCCATATTCATTGTTACACCTATTTTAGCTCTACAGAGTGCAGCTGTCTCCTTTTTTCAAGTTCAGTTTGCACCTGTTCACATGAGTAATGTGAGATGTGCCATCAGTCTTTTTCTTAGATATGAGGAGAGCAGTGGTGCCATTCATAGCATGGAGGTGCTAGTGCCCTCGAGACGGTAGAGTTGGGTAAGCCTGCTCTGTACTTTGCAAGAGGGGATTTCAAGTAGAGGGGTCTACTGTGACGCTGTGGCCATAGGGATTACGTACCCTTGGAGTCTAAACGTAAATGTGACACTTTTGTAATGGGTTACATGGAATGGCTGACGTGGAGGAGAAAGGTAACATCAAGCAACAAAAAATGTGCAGGCACTTTGGTACAGAGGCGCTTCAGCACATATCTGATCACAAATGATCCTCATAAGTATGAGATTTTTGCTACTGATAAAGAGCCAAGAATGCAGACAATAAGTTGCAACCGGTATGAATTCCAACTGAATCTTACTTGATATAGATGTATATATATCATTCAATATTAGTTCGGTGGGGATCTGCCACTTCCACGTATCAGCTGCACACCATGTACAGAGCACAGGTACTGCTGCTCAGCTCCCATAAAATAAGAGCAAAACTGCAGTACCCAGGAATGGCCACTATGTGGTGTATGGAGTTGTAGCATTTCGGTTCTGTATGAACCGAACAGATATGGCTGCAACGTAACCTGCGTTGGGTTTGGCTGCAACGTGACCTGCGTCGGGTTTAAGACCCCCACAGATCCGATCTGGTGCAGACATATCATTGGTACATCCTGTGGCCCAAGAGGTAAGGGGGCCCCTATCACCTCCAAAGCAGGTGGGATTGTGCATTATGATGAGATTTTAGACAGTAAAGGGCCCATATATTGTTCTTGCACAGGGTCATCTTCTGTCCGTGTCTACCAGTGGATCCAATATTGATGACCTAGTCCAAGGATAGTCCATCAATGTCAAGATTCCTGGACTCCCCCTTTAAATGCACAGCTACCTGCACCAGTCGTGGCTCGGCTAATGCGGCTTTTGGCAATGAAAATAAATACTTTTAACAAAGCGGCCTGAATTTATTCATTGTCCTTTATAACGAGCGGTCTAATTTTATGTACCGAGTGCATTTAGATGTATTTATTAGTGCACAAAGTACGTCTTAGCAGTTTATACGTAAAATCCATCCAGCAGAGACGCAGATTCACATTAAGAGCTCATGAAATGTGCTGACCACTGAAGGAAATGAAATAAGTGATTAAATTCATGTATCAAAAGCAACAGCGAACATGTTCATGAATATTTACAGTGTCTTCAGGAGAATTTTCCATAAAAGTATCGCTTCACGAAAGATGGTCGTGTATCATTTGTTTGCGCTGACAGCCCAGGAGTAGCTCATTACGGATTTGCTTAATGTCATTCTTCATTGCTCGCCGCAGCATAGTCTGATCTGGAGTTCGATGGAAACGGTCGGCATCTGGACTGTATGATGAAATGGGGGCGCAACAATGGTGGGTATGTGGCACCCCTGAGTGTCAGGTGCCACAGGGTACTACATCGAACCCCAGATTCCTGGAAGACCAGTGCCGGTAAACACCACAACACACACATCCACGCCTTTTTCCCCACACTGGGTGACAGGCTAGAGATGGAACTGATGGATGGGCACCTATTGGTCGGGACTCATCCAATCCACTAGTTAGAAACCTCAGAGGAGGAGGGGCTAGTCAGGGAAGTGATGGGAGACGGACATCTTGTAAAAATGACAGAAGTCGGTTAGACGCTGAGTCAGCAAGACGTTAAGTCATAAGTCAGTACACAGACGGCGAGTGTAAAGTGACTGAGTAAAAGGAGTACAGTTGCCAGGGAGAGTACGGTGTGAGTGCTCACTGGACTGAGCACCGGTAAGGTACAGAGCCCTAGTTCAGGAGGATGCTACAAGCTCACTTGTTAACAATCTGCCCGGTGAGGGGAACACCAAGGACCTCACCAACATTAGTGTCTGGGGCACAGCAGCAGAGAGGGAACCTGGGCACGGGGACAGAGGTCCGACCCAAGAGAAGATCAAGGTGACAACAGAAGGGGATCCCAAGAACGCTTCAGGCCACGGGGACCCACCAACTACAGACAGGTGCATGGAAGTGAAGCTCACCAGGTCACAATACTGGCACTGGAACAAAGGGAATACCGGATTGGTAGAGACCGGCACAAACCGGGTAGCAGCAACTCCAAACCAGTGAGTAAAGCACAAGTTAAACCACAGCTCCTTTGTTGTCTGTATTCTTCTTAATACGCTTACATCACTATGCTACAACAACCATCTTCCTCCCCGGGGCCTAGCTCTACTTGCGGAGAGCCCTAATATCCAAGCTGCCCAGTACCACCAGCCCCAGCAGAGAGACTTTGCAGCGGCGGCTTCATACACATAGCCGCATACCGCAAGTGGAGTCACGAAAAACACTATTTTTCCCTTTGTACAAAATTCCACTTTTTAAAGCGGTCCCCAGGGTCACGGAATCGGGCAACGGCCACCCGTGATACGTCCCAGTGAATACAAGAACCGGGACCAAGTACCCCAAAGCCCTGGGACGAGTCAGGTACAGAGGCTACTATTGTTCCCAGGGACGGACATATCATTGGTGCAACGTGTGAAGCCACACAAGGGCCCAAGAGGTCATGCCTCTAAAATCGGTGCAATTGTACACTTTGATGAGTTGAAATGAAAAGGGCCCTCCTCTGTCCTTGTCTATCAGTGATTGCTCCCATGCTTTGGAGTCTAGAAGGACCAAAAAAGGTCTATATGGCCAATGTAAAAACACAAATACAACTATAGGACCATGATAGATTGTGTCACATTGGAGATCTTTCATTCCAGTTTCCAAAAGGCTGTATAAAGCAAAACAATTAGAAAGATTAGTAAACTGGGCTTATCCATTGGACCCTCCACCTTTGTCATTGGGTGGGGATTCCCTGTTTTTGTGATGCCCTGGACTAGCCATGTAGTCACATACATAGCAACACCCCCCCCCCCCACCCTAGGCAGTCACACCAGCCAAACCAAAAACCCTTGTTGCCTCCCTCCAGAGTCTGATGTCCACACCCACTGAGGAGTTAACAGGCCTGGAGGCGGGAAAAGTGTCAGTTCAGTCTTGGAGGTGAAAGTGAGAGAAGTGAACACTTGAGGTGTCTGGGTTGGATCCCAGACACTGACAGCAAGGTTGGCAGATGGTGGTGGCCGTCTGCAGGAGTTGGTGGAACTCCGCAGAGCCGTAAGGACCGGGGTCGGGCGTCGGCCCGCCGGTACCGGACTGGGGAACGGAGTGAAGCTAAGCACACAGGCAGGGCTATTGGACCCCGACCAGGCTTGGAGCCGCCGTCAATAGTCAAATCCGAATGTGACAGGAATCCCAGGAGTTTCTCAACTACTAAGTCCCGATTGAAGGCAACCGTCTACCCAGAGAGGATATACAGCCACCGCCACAGGCTAGAGATCCAAGGACCAGCGCCTGCGGGCAAAACGGGCTCCTACGGCACCTATACGCCGGGGAGCGGACTACCGGTGGGCAACCATAGGAGTCAAGAACACTCTCAAAGGTGCAGGGAAAGACAGCCACCATCAGCCGTCCGGGGAAAGCACAACAACAACACTGCAGCCGGCTGCGGGACCCGTCCATCTGGCCGTTTTGGTTTACCTACGATTCTGTCAGTGATTGTCTGAGTGAGTACACCAGTGCCGTCCGGCACCGCGCCGCGCAGTCCCTGCACCCCAGCCATCCGGCCTCCCCGTTACACCATCAGGCCCCGGGATCACCAACCCCTGCCCACAGAGGGGGCAACATCTCAGCTGCACCCTACTATCTCTCCTGGGATCCCCGTTACCAGCAGCGGTGGTGCCATTATCACCACGACCCATGGGTGGCGTCACGAACAATCTCCCTAAACATACAATCCCCATTTCACTCACGGGTGAGGAGCGCTGCTCGAGTCCCCGGGTCCGGTCCACCGCTCGAGCCACCGAGCAGCAGCAGCAGAAGCCCCGGACCCGAGCGTGGCGAGCGCGTCCCCTCCGCCCACGACAACTTGGCGTCTGCGAACAGGATCGAGCCGATCTACTTACCAGTAGAAGTGCACCTTGCAGTCTCCGGCGGCGTCCGGCCGAAAAATTGAAAGCGCCGCCATCTTTGGCGCGAAGATTTCCTGCTCGAGCGTCTTCCCCGAGCAGGGAAGGCGCGAAAGTGAAGCCCCGCCCCCAACAAGCGGAAGGGCTAGAAAGAACCAAGGGGGGACGAGAAAAAGATTTCTGCGCCCGACGGAGCAGTTGGAGGAGCGGCGGTCGCCGCGGCATGTAACTAACGCTGCAGCGTGTAGGGACGCCAGACTCTGCCGAAACACATTCCTGGAACCAGCCGTAAGATGTGCCAGGAGCTCCAGGCCCAAGTCCACTTCATGCTGGCAAAGTGGACGTCGGAGATGAAGGGCCTGGCTGCAACCGTTTGGGCATCCGAAGTGGAGGTGGTCTCAGAGGAGCGGGTAAGCGACCCACGCCCCTATGTCCCCGAGGGATCGGTCGATGCGGCTGAGGGACCAGGCCTGCTGCCATCCACTACGCTACCTCCCTCACTGCCCATGCCCGCGGCCAACGCCCCGACCGACCCGTTACCCCTGTCACCGGTAGCGGAGCCCGCAGCGTCTGAGGGAGAGGGCCCGGACCTGCGACCCCTGGGCCTTACCTTTGTCACCGCCCTGGCACCCATCCCGGCTTCCATCCCGACTGCGACGGAGATGACGACGGCCCCGGCAGGCCGCCCGGCCGTGGCGGAGGCGATCCTTGACCAGAGGCCAGCACCGCAAGTCCCGTCAACCGCTCCCAGACCTCGGGCCTCGGCTGAGGCACGGCGGGGATGCAGCTGCCAGGAGGCAGAGCAGGCCACGTCACAGCGGGGTCCCTCATTATCGAAGGTACCGGTCGTAGCCGGCACGGAGGGACTCTGTCTGGGCCCATCCCCCACACCGCCTGAACTGGAGCAAGCAGAAGGTGCTCCACACCGGGAGTGGCAGCAACGGCAGCTGTGCCGCGGGATTGCTGTTTAAAGATGAGGAAAAGAGCAGTTGTCCCCGTTGGGACCCTCAGCACCGTGTTTACCATCAAATCAGCACCAATCAATCCGAAGTTTCACCTAATCAGCAACCAGTGATTATCCCGGCGGTTGCCGGCAAGTTGTCACCGGAGGGACCCTATGTGTTTTACCGCCCACATGAGAAACTGCTCATGAACATGGCCGAGAACTAGCAGGCCACCCACGAACTTGTGGGTTTGTAAATAGTTTGGTGGGATGGTTTCCGTCCGTGCCGCCTCCGGAGAGGCAGATTGGAGGAAGGGCCCGCAGCTAAGCAGAGCTCCCGTCCGCCACGCTGTTTCCCTCGTCGCCCGTGCCCGCAGCCAACACCCCAACCGACCCGCTGCCCCAGTCCGAGGCAGCGGAGCCTGTACCATCTACGGGGGAGGACCCAGCTACTGGGCCCTCAGGCCTTACCGTCACCATCATTCCAGCACCGCCGACGACATCCAATACGGCCCCAAGCATGGCCGCAACAGAGATGACGACGGCTCCGGCAGTCCGCCCGGCTGCAACGGAGGCGATCCTTGACCAGAAGCCAGCATCGCAAGTCACGTTGACCGCTCCCAGACATCCGGCCTTGGCTGAGGCACGGCAGGGATGTAGCTGCTAAGCGGCAGAGCAGGCCACGTCACAGCGGGGTCCCTCATTACCGAAGGTACCGGTCGTAGCCAGCACGGAGGGACTCCGGCTGGACCCGTCCCCCACACAGGCTGACCCGGAGCAGGCAACTGACGCTCTGTACTGGGAGCGGCAGCAACGGCAGCTGCGCCACGAAATTGCTGCTTAAAAATGAAGAAAGTAGGTAGTGGTTCCCGGCTACCATGTTCCCGTCCCCGTTGGGACTTTGTTGATGTCCCGTTGTTCTACCCCCATTTACATATAGACAAGGCCGAGAACTTGCAGGCCACCCAATAACTTTTGGGCTTTGTAAATAGCCCCTTGGACCACCCTTTCAGGTCTGCAGTCTCCGGAGAGGTTGGTTGGAGGAAGGGCCTGTGGCAGAGTAGGCCGGGGTTCCGTCACCATGGCAACCGGTGACTACCCTCCGGGCCAGGGGTCCCCTGGACGTGGGGCCTTTGAGAGACTGCCGGGTATAGAACTTTGTACCCGGCCCGTTGTGGGCAATACCCAGACCTGAACCCATTTCCTGGACTGGGGAAAAGGGGTGCTGACCTGTTCTTAGAGGCAGCATCAAGGTGTAGGTTTGCTTGGGTGGGCAAATGAAAGGACCTGGTCCCATTCCCGTTTAATAAAAATGTTGTTTTTACTTGTTTGCAAGGTTAAAGCAAAATGCCTCCCGTAAGGGACGATTCTTAAGTCTGCTTAAAATGTAAAAAGTTATTATGTTTGGACATGTTTTCCTTTTATCTTTTTCAGTTCAAAAATAAAAAAAATCGGTGGTGGTCGGACAGCCCGCAGAAGGTCTGTATTAAACCAAGGGGGAATGTGACGCCCTGGACTAGCCAACACCTGTCAAAAATAAATAGCCACTGGGTATAAATACAATTTATCAATGATAAGTAGCAAATTTTCACTTACTCCGGAAAAAATATTTAAAATTTAACTTTTAATAATTCCACTAAAATGTGATAAAATATCACAAACAACAGACAATTAACATAAAAGAATATGGCCGCCCTGTCACTTCAAAGGATCTATATAAGCCAAAGAATTGTTTGGACCTTCACCCCCAATGTAATCGGACTTCAATAACCATAATTATAGGTGCCAATTAACATTAGCGTCCACTAATAATTGGATACGTCTTACCTCACTCCACAATAGAAAAATGAATTGGTCTCACCAAATATTATTTGGATGTCATCTAATACAATTACTGGGGTCAAGAAATGCCCCTTAATGATCAGTCCTGCCTCCCGACGTGTTTCATTCAAGTATAGAACTCTTCAGGGGAGTCTCAAAAGTATCACATCCTTTTAGGGTCCCATAGAAACTGAACCCACCATCCGCAAATTGCACCATTGCACACACTGGTTTTCGTACCTTATTTACTGACATGTGTATAAGGCGGCCATGGATCATGAGATATCATGGTAATCGACTGTGAGAGGATGGTGTGTGCTGACATGAGTGTTGTTTTGAGCTATCGTAACCATATTAAACATCGTGAAGTGGGTTAGCCTGATTGCAGTTCTGTAATCTGGGGGACAGTTACGTTACCTGGTGATTTAACCCGACGACATTGGTAACCGGATGTGATTTACCCGGTTAACAATGTTTTGATCCGAAGGGTGCGTTAGTACCATCTAGCGTCGCTAAGTACCATGGTAACTGCATAAACTTCATTTCATGGTGTAGCCCCACTACGGTCATGTGATCCGGAGGCGGGCACTATGCCGGGCGGTGAATTCCGGCGTTATGGGAGCCGCTTAAATAGCATGACATAGTTGAATTCAGCTGCGGTCATGTGACTTGGAGGGCGGTAATAGGGCTGGACAGCATATCCTGGCGTCATAGTAACCGCGTAAATAGTTTGATCTGATTGGTGTCACATGACCGGGTGGGTGAAACCCGGCGCCATGGTAGCCACATAAACAACATGACGTGGATAAATTCAGATGCGGTCATGTGACTTGGAGGGCGGTAGCAGTGCTGGACGGTATGTCCTGGCGCTATGGCAACCGCGTAAACATTCTGATCTGATTGGAGTCACATGACCGGGTGGGCGGAAGTTGCATCACACGCTATGAGTTGCTGGGAATATTTAAATCAGGGCGGTGTGCAGTAGCTCCTTTGATAGAGCGATAAGCACGGCCGCTCCAGCCATATGGTGAGTCCCCTAACTGTTTGTTTTTGTGTGTACAGCAGCATTTGATGTGCTGACATTTATTCTATTATGTTGCACATTCTCTCCTAGCATGGTGTATAGGCTATGGGTCCATAATTGTTGGGACTGAAATTGGATGCGTCACAGATTGGTTATGTGATGAGTCCATACTAATTGGTGAGTTTTTTTATGTTCATATTTTTATTTATGGATATGATTGGATGGCTGACATGCTGATGTCTATTGTAATCTTGTATATTTGATTTCAGCATGTCATGCGGATGGTGGGTTCAGTTTCTATGGGACCCTAAAAGGATGTGATACTTTTGAGACTCCCCTGAAGAGTTCTATACTTGAATGAAACGCGTCGGGAGGCAGGACTGATCATTAAGGGGCATTTCTTGACCCCAGTAATTGTATTAGATGACATCCAAATAATATTTGGTGAGACCAATTCATTTTTCTATTGTGAAGTGAGGTAAGACTTATCCAATTATTAGTGGACGCTAATGTTAATTGGCACCTATAATTATGGTTATTGAAGTCCGATTACATTGGGGGTGAAGGTCCAAACAATTCTTTGGCTTATATAGATCCTTTGAAGTGACAGGGCGGCCATATTCTTTTATGTTAATTGTCTGTTGTTTGTGATATTTTAATCACATTTTAGTGGAATTATTAAAAGTTAAATTTTAAATATTTTTTCCGGAGTAAGTGAAAATTTGCTACTTATCATAGCCAACACCTGTCCCCTAAAAAGGTGTCAGCAGCCAACCTTAAAACCCTAGTCCCCTCCCTCAGGGTTTGATGGACACACCAGGGGGTGTGCCCAGGCGGTTGGACACGCCCACCGAGGAGTTCACAGGTCCTGAGGCAGGAAAAAAGTAGTAGTTAAGTTGTGGAGTTCAAGGAGTGATGTTCAAGTGCAGAGGCAGACCTGTACCCAGGTCTGCCGCAGTCTAACAACAGGTTTCTGGGTCGGAGCCCAGTCACCTCTGGCTAGGAGGCATACGGTGGCCTCAGCCTGCAGGAGTCGGGAAGACGGCTCAGTGGAACCATAAAAGTATCGGGACAGGGTAGTGGCCCGCCGGAACCGAACCGGGGAACCGACTGGAAACCGGAGCACAAAGGGGGGTACTCAGACACTGAAACGAGGTCCAGAAACCAGTGGACCACGTTACTTAACTGATTGAGGTCTGGACTCTAGGTCCTTTCCTACCCAAGTCCCGACTGAAGACAACAGCCCACCGAGGGGGATAGAAAGCCACCGCATAGGCAGAGCAATCCCACAGGCCAGTGTCTGCGGGCAAACAGGCTCTGCCAACATACACAACGCCAGGGAGCGGACTCCCGTTGCTGAAGCACAGGCAGCCCAGAGCTACAGTACAAGGTGCAGGAGAAAGGCGGAGACCATAAACCCGAGTAGGGGCCTAGACGCAGCCGGCTGCGGGCACCGACCACCATCATCTTGATTTACCAAAGACTCTTGTGCATCAATCATAGTGAGTACAACTGTGCCCTCGGGCCGCGCACCACCCCCCTGCACCGACAAGCACCGACATACCATCCCAATCGGGTCCCGGGGCCATCACCCCTACACACAGAGGGGTTAACACCTTTGCTGCGTAACATCTCTCCCGGGTGCCTAGTAAACAGCAGCGGTGGTGTCCACATTCACCACAATCCGTGGGTGGCGTCACGAACTTAACTAAAAGCCACGGCTCCGGCCGTAAACCTAACCCCTTCAAAGCGCCAGCCCCTTTCAGAGCAAAGTGACCCCGGGTCCGGAGGCGCTCGAGCCACCCACCGACGAGCCCGGATCCGAGCGGCTTGGCTGCAGTTGAGCGCGGGGCGGTACACGACACATGCTCAAGTGCCACAGTTCACCCGTCCCCGGTGGACATGCTGTAGGGAACTTGGAACCCCACTTCCAGGATCTAATCACTAGGGGCCCCAACAATCCCAGTGGGTTACTATAGATTAGTGATCATTCTATTTTGTGGACATAGTCCATAATGAGCAACTCCTCTTTATTAATGGAGATGAAGAGTAGCTATATAGAGCTTTTTGCTTTCCTGAAGGACTAAGCAGGTGTATGCATTACAGTCATTTCATGGCCTCCTTGTAATACCTCTTTCTTCCAGGTGGTGGCGCTGCGGGAAAATCGCTCACCTGTTGCTTGATTGCAGCCGATCCCTTGTGATCAGCATATTTTTCAGGCCACACTTTCAATTCTAAGATCGTCCAGAGAGGTGACCCCTTTAAACTATCGTGCACAGGGGGAGGGCTCCTTAAAAAAAATTCTCCAATACCAACAAAGTGCTCAGAAATATTATCCTCAGAGGGACCTTATATTAAAACATTGGAATTTTATGTTCCACGTTCGGTCTATTTAAATCATCGCTGTAGAATTACTTATTAAGTTAATACATAAAATCCTTCCATTCATGCGCTGAGTCAAAATTAAGAGCTTTGAAAATGTGCTGACCGCCGAAATTATACCTGAAATGATGAATATAATTTTGGAGAGAAAAGAAATCGGTAAAACAAAGAGTGAATGAATAATGCAGCAACCGGGTGGTGGGGGGGGGAGGATGAGGGGGGGGGGCACCTGCAAATCCTGGGCCACAGTGCCAAAATTTGGAGCAGGGGCCCCACAAGTCATTCATAATACTGGGGTCTACATATGCGGCTGAGAAGCCTATGGAACATCGACTCGTGAAAAAGAAGTCAATGCCAGTTCAAACTGTACGTGTTCCGGACACAGAGGAAAATGGAGCAAATGAAAATGTGGCCACGGACACAGAAGACATTATGTTTCTGTTTACCAATAATAGGCTGAAGAGCGAAGACCACATTCACACATCCGTGTGCTGCACGAACACGGCCCGTAGTTTCATCCATCCATACAAACGACAAAAATAAAACAGATCGCACAGTCTTTCAGTTCAAAAAATAAAAAGAACAAAAAAAAAAAGTTGTGAAAAAATGGATGCAACATGGATGAAAAAATTGTCTGTTTGGACACGGATATGTCAATATAGCTTTAGTTAAACATTGACAGTCTCACGGCAGAGAGCAACTCGAGACGGTGAGGAACAAGACAGAGCAACCTGAGAGGGCGAGGCGCATGTCAGAGAGCAACTCGAGAAGGCGAGGCGCAAGGCAGAGAGCAACTCGTGAAGGCGAGGCGCATGGCAGAGAGCAACTCGAGAAGGCAAGGTGCAAGGCAGAGAGCAACTCGTGAAGGCGAGGCGCATGGCAGAGAGCAACTCGAGAAGGCAAGGTGCAAGGCAGAGAGCAACTCGTGAAGGCGAGGCGCAAGGCAGAGAGCAACTCGTGAAGGCAAGGTGCAAGGCAGGGAGCAACTCGTGAAGGCAAGGTGCAAGGCAGGGAGCAACTCGTGAAGGCGAGGCGCAAGGCAGAGAGCAACTCGTGAAGGCAAGGTGCAAGGCAGGGAGCAACTCGTGAAGGCAAGGTGCAAGGCAGAGAGCAACTCGAGAAGGCGAGGCGCATGGCAGAGAGCAACTCGAGAAGGCGAGGCGCATGGCAGAGAGCAACGCGAGAAGGCGAGGCGCATGGCAGAGAGCAACGCGAGAAGGCGAGGCGCATGGCAGAGAGCAACGCGAGAAGGCAAGGTGCAAGGCAGGGAGCAACTCGTGAAGGCAAGGCGCATGGCAGAGAGCAACTCGAGAAGGCGAGGCGCATGGCAGAGAGCAACTCGAGAAGGCAAGGTGCAAGGCAGGGAGCAACTCGTGAAAGCAAGGTGCAAGGCAGAGAGCAACTCGTGAAGGCAAGGTGCAAGGCAGGGAGCAACTCGAGAAGGCAAGGTGCAAGGCAGAGAGCAACTCGTGAAGGCAAGGTGCAAGGCAGAGAGCAACTCGTGAAGGCAAGGTGCAAGGCAGAGAGCAACTCGTGAAGGCGAGGTGCAAGGCAGAGAGCAACTCGAGAAGGCGAGGCGCATGGCAGAGAGCAACTCGAGAAGGCGAGGCGCATGGCAGAGAGCAACGCGAGAAGGCGAGGCGCATGGCAGAGAGCAACTCGAGAAGGCAAGGTGCAAGGCAGGGAGCAACTCGTGAAGGCAAGGTGCAAGGCAGAGAGCAACTCGAGAAGGCGAGGCGCATGGCAGAGAGCAACTCGAGAAGGCGAGGCGCATGGCAGAGAGCAACGCGAGAAGGCGAGGCGCATGGCAGAGAGCAACTCGAGAAGGCAAGGTGCAAGGCAGGGAGCAACTCGTGAAGGCAAGGTGCAAGGCAGAGAGCAACTCGAGAAGGCAAGGCGCATGGCAGAGAGCAACTCGAGAAGGCGAGGCGCATGGCAGAGAGCAACTCGAGAAGGCAAGGTGCAAGGCAGGGAGCAACTCGTGAAAGCAAGGTGCAAGGCAGAGAGCAACTCGTGAAGGCAAGGTGCAAGGCAGGGAGCAACTCGAGAAGGCAAGGTGCAAGGCAGAGAGCAACTCGTGAAGGCAAGGTGCAAGGCAGAGAGCAACTCGTGAAGGCAAGGTGCAAGGCAGAGAGCAACTCGTGAAGGCAAGGTGCAAGGCAGAGAGCAACTCGTGAAGGCAAGGCGCATGGCAGAGAGCAACTCGAGAAGGCAAGGTGCAAGGCAGAGAGCAATTCGAGAAGGCAAAGTGCAAGGCAGCTGAGGAGTGTTATGCTGTGCTGCGGTAGCTGAGGAGGGTTATGCTTTTGCTGCGGTAGCTGAGGAGTGTTATGCTGTGCTGCAGCAGCTGAGGTGTGTTATGCTGTGCTGCAGCAGTTGAGGTGTGTTATGCTGTGCTGCAGCAGCTAAAATGTGTTATGCTGTGCTGCAGCAGCTGAGGTGTGTTATGCTGTGCTGCAGCAGCTGAGGTGTGTTATGCTGTGCTGCAGCAGCTGAAATGTGTTATGCTGTGCTGCAGCAGCTGAGGTGTGTTATGCTGTGCTGCAGCAGCTGAGGTGTGTTATGCTGTGCTGCAGCAGCTGAGGTGTGTTATGCTGTGCTGCAGCAGCTAAGGTGTGTTATGCTGTGCTGCAGCAGCTGAGGTGCGTTATGCTGTGCTGCAGCAGCTGAGGTGTGTTATGCTGTGCTGCAACACCTGAGGAGTGTTATGCTGTGCTGCAGCAGCTGAGGTGTGTTATGCTGTGCTGCAACACCTGAGGAGTGTTATGCTGTGCTGCAGCAGCTGAGGTGTGTTATTCTGTTCTGCAACAGCTGAGGTGTGTTATGTTGTTCTGCAACAGCTGAGGTGTGTTATGCTGTGCTGCAGCAGCTGAGGTGTGTTATGCTGTGCTGCAGCAGCTAAGGTGTGTTATGCTGTGCTGCAGCAGCTGAGGTGCGTTATGCTGTGCTGCAGCAGCTGAGGTGTGTTATGCTGTGCTGCAACACCTGAGGAGTGTTATGCTGTGCTGCAGCAGCTGAGGTGTGTTATGCTGTGCTGCAACACCTGAGGAGTGTTATGCTGTGCTGCAGCAGCTGAGGTGTGTTATTCTGTTCTGCAACAGCTGAGGTGTGTTATGTTGTTCTGCAACAGCTGAGGTGTGTTATGCTGTGCTGCAGCAGCTGAGGTGTGTTATGCTGTGCTGCAGCAGCTGAAGAGTGTTATGCTGTTCTGCAACAGCTGAGGTGTGTTATGCTGTGCTGCAGCAGCTGAGGTGTGTTATGCTGTGCTGCAGCAGCTGAAGAGTGTTATGCTGTGCTGCAACAGCTGAGGTGTGTTATGCTGTGCTGCAGCAGCTGAGGTGTGTTATGCTGTGCTGCAGCAGCTAAGGTGTGTTATGCTGTGCTGCAGCAGCTGAGGTGCGTTATGCTGTGCTGCAGCAGCTGAGGTGTGTTATGCTGTGCTGCAACACCTGAGGAGTGTTATGCTGTGCTGCAGCAGCTGAGGTGTGTTATGCTGTGCTGCAACACCTGAGTGTTATGCTGTGCTGCAGCAGCTGAGGTGTGTTATTCTGTTCTGCAACAGCTGAGGTGTGTTATGTTGTTCTGCAACAGCTGAGGTGTGTTATGCTGTGCTGCAGCAGCTGAGGTGTGTTATGCTGTGCTGCAGCAGCTAAGGTGTGTTATGCTGTGCTGCAGCAGCTGAGGTGCGTTATGCTGTGCTGCAGCAGCTGAGGTGTGTTATGCTGTGCTGCAACACCTGAGGAGTGTTATGCTGTGCTGCAGCAGCTGAGGTGTGTTATGCTGTGCTGCAACACCTGAGGAGTGTTATGCTGTGCTGCAGCAGCTGAGGTGTGTTATTCTGTTCTGCAACAGCTGAGGTGTGTTATGTTGTTCTGCAACAGCTGAGGTGTGTTATGCTGTGCTGCAGCAGCTGAGGTGTGTTATGCTGTGCTGCAGCAGCTGAGGTGTGTTATGCTGTGCTGCAGCAGCTGAAGAGTGTTATGCTGTTCTGCAACAGCTGAGGTGTGTTATGCTGTGCTGCAGCAGCTGAGGTGTGTTATGCTGTACTGCCGCAGCTGAGGTGTGTTATGCTGTACTGCAGCAGCTGAGGTGTGTTATGCTGTACTGCAGCAGCTGAGGTGTGTTATGCTGTACTGCAGCAGCTGAGGTGTGTTATGCTGTACTGCAGCAGCTGAGGTGTGTTATGCTGTACTGCAGCAGCTGAGGTGTGTTATACAAGCCTAAATGGAAAGAAAAACACTATGTCCATCAGACAGAGGGTGACAGAGAAAGGATCATACATCTCCGGAGAGGAGCAGTGCCCATGTAGCGCCGCTCCTCTCTGTATAATCGTCAGGTTGTGACATCACAATGTTTATACAGATCTGAATTACACATTGATGGGAAGGAACCATGGCCACATAACACAGACTATTGTGTGTATTTCGGGCTCTCCGGCACCGCGCCCTCTCCGGCACCGCGCCCTCTCCGGCACCGCGCCCTCTCCGGCACCGCGCCCTCTCCGGCACCGCGCCCTCTCCGGCACCGCGCCCTCTCCGGCACCGCGCTCCCGCCCTCACGGCTTCCACAATCTCACAACTTGATGCACTTTCTGCTCCGATGTTGCACACAACCTGCTAAAAGCTTTTCCTTGTGCACAAAAGGAGATTATTGGTTTTTGGAAATCTGTATTCTCTGACCACAAACCGTCTTGTGCCGATTACAACATGGAGCGTCGGTTCTTTGTCTCAGACGTGTCGTACCTTCCAGTAAAGTGAGGTTAGGAGGATGAGAAATCCCATCCATCGACTATAGAGGAGCCGGCTGGAACTGCCAGGATTAAACGTATAACGAGGCTTACACAATGTAATCACTGCAAAAGCGCACTGTGCCAAATGCCGGATTTCTGGAAACTGTCAGTAAGCTTCTGTTGACGGATCTGATATTTTAATGTGTTTCTATTAAGCACTTTGCTAAAGTCATCACCACCTTAAAAAGGATCTTCTGACAAGGGACATTTATCCTCATACGAAATCAAGTCATCCTGCTTGTTGACTGTTTCCATGTAATATTGGATTTTACTCTGTAGTGTAGAGGAGCAAATATTAGAAATGTAAAAAAATGGTATTTGTCAATTACACACTTTTCAGCACTCAATGTGTTGTGCGGCTACAAGGGTTAATTTATCTTCTCTCACCTGTCCTCCATTATAGGCTATAAAGTCAGCATAAATCCCACCCACAGGGAAAGGAGTCCCCAAAATATATACGGTACTACTGTCAGACAGTCAAAAGGCCAGTGTGGCACCCCTGAGGCTTCAGTCGCCACAGGGTACTGCACCTCACCAGTGGTGCAGTATTCATTCCGGGTAAGGAGGAGGTCATTGCCAGCACCACAATCCATCAAAACACACAGTTAGTTGCCCTTTCACTGGGACTGGGTTAGGGTAGGGTCATTTAGGATGGTCACCACAAGGTATGGGACCTCCCACCCACTAGTTCAGCAACCGGGAAGGAGGAGCGACACCTGGGGAGCAAGGCAACACACAAGCACTCAAACAGAACAGTGACAACCAGAGAACAAGTGAGACGTAGGAGAACACGGTCCCTGATGAAGCCCTAGTCTGGTGGGCACTGCACGTCCCGCCAGCAGAATCCGCCGGGCAGAGGATTTCAAGTCTTCTGGCCCACACAAAGTGTTTTATTGGCGTCAATAAAAACGGGGGAAAGTGGTTATTCGCGACGGCACCTGTGATATGCGGATAATATTGGAGCCGCCGCTGAAGGAGGTCTTCTCTGGAGTGGATGATAACGCAGCTCAGATGGTAGAGCTCTCCACAGGCAGGGCTCTGGACCCAGGGAGGATGTTGGAAGTAGTAGTCCCCTGCTGCTGTGCACCTGTGGCGCAGGAAGGATTGGACGACACAGGGGTTGCAGTTAAAGTTCTTTACTCACTGAGATGTCGCCGCCTTTGGACTGTCGGACTCCGCTGTGATGGGCTCCAGCTGATCCCTGATAGTTTGGAGGTCAGAACCAGTGTTTCTTTCAGTGAGTCCTTCCTCCCTGCACTCTGTTCTGTGAGTCCCTGTACTCTGTTCTGTGAGTCCCTGTGACCTGAAGTTACACAGGGACCTCTGTCCTTGGGGTGGTTATGTTCCCAGTCCCGTTTAGCAGGCAGCGCAAGTCCGTTACTGGTGCCGTCCTATGGTCACGGCTCCTGGGTCTACATGCTTCTTGGCCCCGGTCGCTGTTGTGGGCCAGAGGACTTGAAATTCTCTGCCCAGCGGATTCTGCTGACAGGCCTTGAAGTGCCCACCAGCCTACGGCTCTGCACCCTGAAATGTACACAGGTACTGAGGGAGCTATCAGCTCTCCCCTCAGCGACCATGTTCTCCTACGTCTCACTCCTTTCCCGGTGGTAAATCTATTCCCTAAGTGTGTGTGTGTGGCTCCTGCTCCCCAGATCAGTCGCCCCACCCACTTGAGCCCCAGAATTAGTGGGTGGGAGGCCCCAGACAGTATGGTGACCATCCTAAATGACCCCACCCTAAACTCCATCCCGGTGAATGGGCAACTGGCTTATGTGTAGCAATGGATGTTGTGAACCGGCACAGACCTCCTCCTTACCCGGGAAGAGTACCGCACCTCTGGTGAGATGCAGTACCCTGTGGTGACTGAAGCCTCAGGGGCTTCACATCGGCACATCGAACATTAAGAAGGAGTCATAGCCATGTCTGCCACTCACTTGCTCTTGATGTTTCATACGTCGGATGGCGAGAAGAGTGAAGCCGTGGTTATTGAATACAGAGCTGCCTTCATCTAACATCATGTGAGACCCAGGAGAAAGAGACTGCACCACAGCAATGGTGCCGGCAGCGGAGGAGAGTATAAAAGTGTTGTTATTTTACCAGGGGCAAACATTGGGAAGGATAAGGTATTGTCCGAGTAGTGGACAGCCTTCAGACTCACCAGGCAGAGCTCTTCATTGAAAGCTACAATTGGCCTTTTACTGTCTTCAACAGTGGCTTCAGGAAAGTAGAGGGAAGGCTGGATTATCCGCATCCTACAGATATAAAGCCACGCGGGTCCAGGTATGGCGCTATGACTGCTTTACCGCCGGAACTGCTTTGCTACTTTTCAGGGGCCACTTGTAGAGCCGCTACACCTGTGCCAATGTCCTTCAGTTGGGCGTCCCTTGTTCACTAAGGTCCCCTTTCTGCTGGCCAACATTGGTCTCCACACTTTTCATAAGCTCCCCTGTACTGCCTAAGATGTTCCCGCCTCTGGGGAGCTAACTCTGCTTCTTGAGCCCGGTCTACTCACATGCCGTCTCTACATGTCATTTCTCCTTCCAGTCCATAGGAACTAGCGTTGTGTTTGTCGCGAATGATCCAGCTTCCTGTTGTGACTGACAGGAGTCAGCATCCCCAATGAGACCCCCTAAATTCTCTTAATGGCTCTCACTGAGCGTAAAAGTCTGGTGTTTGGTGGAAGAAACTCCGCCCACCTGACCGAAACCCCGCCCAAAGTAATTTGCCTGTTAGTGGGCGGGATTTAGCTGTGGGTGGAGTTTCAGCAATGTAAATATAATTTTAAATGTGTGTTCACCTAGGATGAACACATTTAATAGGGATCCATTTAGGATCTGAAAGAGCCGGCTCTTTTTGTTGAACGGAATCATTTCACCAAAAAGAGCTGGACTACCCTCTAAAACAGCAACAACTCTTTCCCTGATCTCTATCACTCCTCTCATTGGCTCATTCAATATTAACCCAGTATTTCCTGAACATTGGGTCCTACAGCGCACAGAGGAATTCTAAACCATGTGAACAGGGAGACAATGACATCTTGTGGCCAGTATTAGCACTGCAGCCCACATAACATTATCCACCATATATTACACTACTCTGCTTCAGCTTAATGACACACTTGCATTATAACTATTGATGTCTTTGGGGGGCACACGATGATGGGTCCACCCTCTCTCACGTTAGGGGACTAAATGGCCATGAAAGTCAAAATATAGAACTTCAGTTAGACATGTCATAGATGCATATATACAGCAGTACTCCATATTTACAGACTGCAAATAAACCCTGTGTAGTCCGCTCCATGTAATCATGCACATTTCCATCTCTCCCCTTCCTGCACAGGATCAGACTACGCAGGTTGTAGTCTGTAACCATGGAGACAAAGCCTATATGTAGGATAGAAACAGAAAACAGAAGGGTCTTATTTGTATATAATCCAATAGTACAAATTAGTCTAAAAAAGGCTAAATATTGATGCATGCAAAATAAACAGCTACGTAACAACGACCAATGTCATGCACATGGAATAATTAGGGTTATGTCCTGCAAAATAACTTTTTTTTTGCAAGTGTTGTAGACAATATTTGCTGTTCTCCCCGGAACGGACGGCGCAGTTTTTGCTCGAGAAAAACGTTCCAAATCAAACTCCACATTTTATTGTTGCCAATAAAGATTGATGCAAATGTAATTTGTTTCCCGTCAAGGCGTGACAATGGAAAACACATTAATTGAGGTCAACGTTAGGAGCCAACACAATTTCCTCTGGATAAAAAATGTGACATTTCAGAGGACACGTTCTAATGAGATGTGTTATTTAGAGGACTATTCAGGGAGGATTATTTGCTGCGTTTATGCTGACAATTTGCCAACATTTCAATTTAGGTTTTTTTCCTGTCGCATCCTAATCAACAACTCCCGCAGTGAATAACGTAAAGGGGGGGGGGGATTTTCGGAATATTTTTTTTTTTTTTTTTACATTTCGCCAGGACTAGGCAAGTTCAAAAAACAAACAAGGGAAATTATCAGAAAATACCTTACTGTTTAAAAAATAAAGTGTTTTGTGTTCTTTTATTATTAATCTACACATACATATATACCGTATCTATATATATAATTGCCTTATTCTGTCTGTCTGTCTGTCTGTCATGCTCCAAAATTGTGTCACCGTGACAGTGTCACCGTGACATGTCCTTACGGTGACACAAAGCTGATTGGCCGCTGGGCTCGCCATGGCCCCGCCCCCCCACACCGATTGGCCGCTCGCCAAGGCTGCGCCCCCACACGGATTGGCCAGCCGCTCGCCCAGCCTCCGCCCCCCCCACAGATTGGCCTCTCGCCCCGGCACCCTGCAGGCATTGGCAATTCGGCCACGCCCCGCCCCCCTCACGCAACGCACGTTAGCTCTGGCCCCGCCCACCTCCCCCCGCGCATTCCCCGAACTGACAGGGCTGTCACGGAGGTGAGTACTGTACTCCCCCCCCCCCCCCTCTCCCCCCCCCGCGCATTCCCCGAACTGACACGGCTGTTAAGGGGGGTGAGTACTGTACTCCCCCCCCCCCATCCCCCATCCCCCGCTCGCACGGGAGTGGTGTGGGCTCCCGTGCGAGCGGGGGACGGGATACGTTGGCATGGTTACAAGCGCATCGAGGTCCTGTAGCGGCGGAAGATCCACACGCACACACACACACACACACATCAGCTCACACACACATCAGCTCACACACACATCAGCTCACACACACCTCACACACACACCTCACACACACACCTCACACACACACCTCACACACACACCTCACACACCTCACACACACACACCTCACACACACACACCTCACACACACACACCTCACACACACACACCTCACACACACACACCTCACACACACACACCTCACACACACACACCTCACACACACCTCACACAAACATCACATCGCATCCACACACTCACAGCATCCGGCGATATCCCTTGCTTCTCGGCCTCGATACTGTGCTGTTGTGACCTTCCAGGACCTGACGGAGGATCACATGGCCAGAAGCATGTGGTATCTCCGGATGTTGTGACTGTGAGCGCGTATGTGCGATATCGTCAGTGTCTGTGTGTGTGTGAGTGTATGCGATCGTGTGTGTGAGTGTCGGGATCGGGTGTGTGTGAGTGTATGCGATCGTGTGTGTGAGTGGATGCGATCGTGTGTGTGAGTGGATGCGATCGTGTGTGTGAGTGTCGCCAGAGGAGGGGACAGAGAGGGGCTGAGGCTGGGGACAGAGAGGGGCTGAGGCTGGGGACAGAGAGGGGCTGAGGCTGGGGACAGAGAGGGGCTGAGGCTGGGGACAGAGAGGGGATGAGGCTGGGGACAGAGAGGGGATGATGCTGGGGACAGAAGGCTGATGCTGCGGGTAGAGAGGCTGATGCTGGTGCAGCATGGGGGATGGATTACAATGGGGGGTGCGCAGCATGGGGGATGGAGCACGTTTGGGAGTGCGCAGCATGGGGAATGGAGCACGTTTGGGAGTGCGCAGCATGGCGGATGGAGCACGTTTGGGAGTGCGCAGCATGGCGGATGGAGCACGTTTGGGAGTGCGCAGCATGGCGGATGGAGCACGTTTGGGAGTGCGCAGCATGGCGGATGGAGCACGTTTGGGAGTGCGCAGCATGGCGGATGGAGCACGTTTGGGAGTGCGCAGCATGGCGGATGGAGCACGTTTGGGAGTGCGCAGCATGGCGGATGGAGCACGTTTGGGAGTGCGCAGCATGGCGGATGGAGCACGTTTGGGAGTGCGCAGCATGGCGGATGGAGCACGTTTGGGAGTGCGCAGCATGGCGGATGGAGCACGTTTGGGAGTGCGCAGCATGGCGGATGGAGCACGTTTGGGAGTGCGCAGCATGGCGGATGGAGCACGTTTGGGAGTCCGCAGCATGGCGGATGGAGCACGTTTGGGAGTGCGCAGCATGGCGGATGGAGCACGTTTGGGAGTGCGCAGCATGGCGGATGGAGCACGTTTGGGAGTGCGCAGCATGGCGGATGGAGCACGTTTGGGAGTGCGCAGCATGGCGGATGGAGCACGTTTGGGAGTGCGCAGCATGGCGGATGGAGCACGTTTGGGAGTGCGCAGCATGGCGGATGGAGCACGTTTGGGAGTGCGAAGCATGGCGGATGGAGCACGTTTGGGAGTGCGCAGCCTGGCGGATGGAGCACGTTTGGGAGTGCGCAGCATGGTGGATGGTGCACGTTTGGGAGTGCGCAGCATGGCAGCATGGCGGATGGTGCACGTTTGGGAGTGCGCAGCATGGCGGATGGAGCACGATGGGAAGTGCACAATACACCACACACACACACACACACACACTGGGAACCACAAACAACTGCCCTACACAGACACCTACACACACAGACAACGCTGCACACACACACAACACCCAACACACAGACACCGCGGCACACACAAATATACGCACATACCGCACAACACACACATTGCACAAAACATACCTCCCCCCAAAACACACCACACACACACAAACCGCGCAACACACAACGCTACAGACACACAGCGCTCCACAAACAACGCAACACACATACAACACCGCTCTCACCCCTGTCACACCCAGACAACACCCAGAACATCTACAGCGCCTACACAAACACTTGGTAACTACACACAACATATATATATATAACAAAAATCATACATGAACTACACAATACGTAAATTCTAGAATACCCGATGCGTAGAATCGGGCCACCTTCTAGTATATATATATTTGCCTTATTCTGTCTGTCTATCTGTCTGTGTCTGTCTGTCTTGCTCCAAAATTGTGTCCTTACGGTGACACAAAGCTGATTGGCCGCTGGGCTATCCATGGCCCCGCCCCCCCCACGGATTGGCCGGCCGCTCACCCAGGCTCCACCCCCCACACGGATTGGCCTCTCGCCCCGGCACCCTGCAGCATTGGCAACTCGACCACGCCCCGCCCCCCTCAAGCAATGCACGCTCGCTCTGGCCCCGCCCCCCGCACGCATTCCCCGAAACCGACACAGTGCCATGACTCCCAGGTGAGTACTGTAACCCCGAGAGCCCACATCAGCGTACGCCGCCAACCCAGCCGACACATACCCTCGCATTGCTGGGGTTGCCGCCGTATGCTGGTGTGGGCTCCCGTGCGAGCGGGGGACGGGATGCGCTGGTAACCATGGTAGCATAGTTACCAGCGCATCAAGGTCCTGCAACGGCGGAACATACACACACGCACACACACACACACACACATCAGATCACACTCACTCTCACTCTCACACACACACCTCACATCGCATCCACACACTCACAACATCCTGGGATATCGCTTGCTTCTCGGCGGCGATACTGTGGAGTGACCTTCCAGGACCTGCCGGAGGATCACATGGCCAGAAGCATGTGGTATCTCCGGATGTTGTGAGTGTGAGCGCGTATGTGCGATATCTTCAGTGTGTGTGTGTGCGTGAGTGTATGCGATCGGGTGTGTGTGAGTGTATGCGATCGGGTGTGTGTGAGTGTATGCGATCGGGTGTGTGAGTGTCGGCAGAGGAGCACGGCGTGCTGGGGGAGGCTGGGAGGAGAGAGGCTGATCCTGGGGAAGGCTGGGAGGGGGAGGCTGATGCTGGGGGAGGCTGGGAGGAGAGAGGCTGATGCTGGGGTAGGCGGACGCTGGGGGAGGCTGATGCTGGGGGAGGCTGGGAGGAGAGAGGCTGATGCTGGGGAAAGCTGGGAGGGGGAGGATGATGCTGGGGAAGGCTGGGAGGAGAGAGGCTGATGCTGGGGTAGGCTGATGCTGGGGTTGGCTGATGCTGGGGGAGGCTGGGAGGGTGTAGGCTGATGCTGGGGTAGGCTGATGCTGGGGGAGGCTGGGAGGGTGTAGGCTGATGCTGGGGGAGGCTGAGAGGAGAGAGGCTGATGCTGGGGGAGGCTGAGAGGAGAGAGGCTGATGCTGGGGGAGGCTGGGAGGGGGGAGGCTGGGAGGAGAGAGGCTGAGGCTGGGAGGAGAGAGGCTGAGGCTGGGAGGAGAGAGGCTGAGGCTGGGAGGAGAGAGGCTGAGGCTGGGAGGAGAGAGGCTGAGGCTGGGAGGAGAGAGGCTGAGGCTGGGAGGAGAGAGGCTGAGGCTGGGAGGAGAGAGGCTGATGCTGGGAGGAGAGAGGCTGAGGCTGGGAGGAGAGAGGCTGATGCTGGGAGGAGAGAGGCTGATGCTGGGAGGAGAGAGGCTGATGCTGGGAGGAGAGAGGCTGATGCTGGGAGGAGAGAGGCTGATGCTGGGAGGAGAGAGGCTGATGCTGGTGCAGCATGGGGGATGGAGCACTATAGGGGGTGCGCAGAATGGGGGATGGAGCACGATGGGGAGTGCGCAGCATGGGGGATGGAGCACGTTTGGGAGTGCGCAGCATGGCGGATGGAGCACGTTTGGGAGTGCGCAGCATGGCAGATGGACCACGTTTGGAAGTGCGCAGCATGGCGGATGGACCACGTTTGGGAGTGCGCAGCATGGCGGATGGACCACGTTTGGGAGTGCGCAGCATGGCGGATGGACCACGTTTGGGAGTGCGCAGCATGGCGGATGGACCACGTTTGGGAGTGCGCAGCATGGCGGATGGAGCACAATGGGGGGTGCGCAGCATGGCGGATGGAGCACGATGGGGGGTGCGCAGCATGGCGGATGGAGCACGATGGGGGGTGCGCAGCATGGCGGATGGAGCACGATGGGGGGTGCGCAGCATGGCGGATGGAGCACGATGGGGGGTGCACACCTCCCCCCAACACACACACACACACACAACACACCACACTGGGAACCACAAACACCGCCCTACACAGACAACGCTGCACACACACAACACCCAACACACAAACACCGCGGCATACATAAATATACGCACATACCACGCAACACATACACATTGCACAAAACATACCTCCCCCAAAACACACCACACCCACACAAACCGCGCAACACACACACACACAACGCTACAGACACACAGCGCTCCACAAACAACGCAACACACATACAACACCGCTCTCACCCCCCGCCACACCCAGACAACACCCAGAACATGTACAGCGCCCTACACAAACACTTGGTAACTACAAACAACATATTATATATATATATATATATATATATATATATATATATATATATATATATATATAACAAAAATCATACATTAACTACACAATACGTAAATTCTAGAATACCCGATGCGTAGAATCGGGCCACCTTCTAGTGTATGTATGCATGCATGCATGAGCATATACATACATTATATATATATATATATATACACACACACACATACACATATATATATATATATATATATATATACACACATACACATACACATATATATATATACACATACACATATGTGTGTATATATAATGTGTGTGTATATATGTGTGTATATATATATGTGTATATATATGTGTGTGTATATATGTGTGTATATTATATAAAACACACACACGGTTATATATATATATATATCCGTGTGTGTGTGTGTGTGTGTGTTTTATATAATATACACACATATATATATATACACACACACATATATACACACACACACATTAAATATATATATATATATATATAAAATGTACAGTGCCTACAAGTAGTATTCAACCCATGCAGATTTAGCAGGTTTACACATTCGGAATTAACTTGGCATTGTGACATTTGGACTGTAGATCAGCCTGGAAGTGTGAAATGCAGCAAAAAAGAATGTTATTTCTTTTTTTTTTTTTTTAAATTGTGAAAAGTTTATTCAGAGGGTCATTGATTATTCAACCCCTCAAACCACAAGAATTCTGTTTGGTTCCCCTAAAGTATTAAGAAGTATTTCAGGCACAAAGAACAATGAGCTTCACATGTTTGGATTAATTATCTCTTTTTCCAGCCTTTTCTGACTAACTAAGACCCTCCCCAAACTTGTGAACAGCACTCATACATGGTCAACATGGGAAAGACAAAGGAGCATTCCAAGGCCATCAGAGACAAGATCGTGGAGGGTCACAAGGCTGGCAAGGGGTACAAAACCCTTTCCAAGGAGTTGGCCCTACCTGTCTCCACTGTTGGGAGCATCATCCGGAAGTGGAAGGCTTATGGAACTACTGTTAGCCTTCCACGGCCTGGACAGCCTTTGAAAGTTTCCACCCGTGCCGAGGCCAGGCTTGTACGAGGAGTCAAGGCTAACCCAAGGACAACAAGGAAGGAGCTCCGGGAAGATCTCATGGCGGTAGGGACATTGGTTTCAGTCAATACCATAAGTAACGTACTCCACCGCAATGGTCTCCGTTCCAGACGAGCCCGTAAGGTACCTTTACTTTCAAAGCGTCATGTCAAGGCTCGTCTACAGTTTGCTTATGATCACTTGGAGGACTCTAAGACAGACTGGTTCAAGGTTCTCTGGTCTGATGAGACCAAGATCGAGATCTTTGGTGCCAACCACACATGTGACGTTTGGAGACTGGATGGCACTGCATACGACCCCAAGAATACCATCCCTACAGTCAAGCATGGTGGTGGCAGCATCATGCTGTGGGGCTGTTTCTCAGCCAAGGGGCCTGGCCATCTGGTCCGCATCCATGGGAAGATGGATAGCACGGCCTACCTGGAGATTTTGGCCAAGAACCTCCGCTCCTCCATCAAGGATCTTAAGATGGGTCGTCATTTCATCTTCCAACAAGACAACGACCCAAAGCACACAGCCAAGAAAACCAAGGCCTGGTTCAAGAGGGAAAAAATCAAGGTGTTACAGTGGCCTAGTCAGTCTCCTGACCTTAACCCAATTGAAAACTTGTGGAAGGAGCTCAAGATTAAAGTCCACATGAGACACCCAAAGAACCTAGATAACTTGGAGAAGATCTGCATGGAGGAGTGGGCCAAGATAACTCCAGAGACCTGTGCCGGCCTGATCAGGTCTTATAAAAGACGATTATTAGCTGTAATTGCAAACAAGGGTTATTCCACAAAATATTAAACCTAGGGGTTGAATAATAATTGACCCACACTTTTATGTTGAAAATGTATTAAAATTTAACTGAGCAACATAACTTGTTGGTTTGTAAGATTTATGCATCTGTTAATAAATCCTGCTCTTGTTTGAAGTTTGCAGGCTCTAACTTATTTGCATCTTATCAAACCTGCTAAATCTGCAGGGGGTTGAATACTACTTGTAGGCACTAATATATATATATATATATATATATATATATATATATATATATATATATATATATATATATGAACAACAACAAGGCAGAGTCCAGCAATAACGTGAGCAATCCAGGATGCTGTTAAAAAATGTTTTCCTTCTTTCTTTTATTCATAAATTCATTAAAATATAATGGTCCAAGCAATTCAGAACAGCATTATCGCAGGAAAATAGCGCAGATAGGACTACGCGTTTCAGCGGTAAAATCCACCTTCTTCACGGTCCAGAATATAATATAATATATATATATATATATATATATATATACACACACATACACACACACACACACACACACACATACATACATACATACATATATACTAGAAGGTGGCCCAATTCTACGCATCGGGTATTCTAGAATTTACGTATTGTGTAGTTCATGTATGATTTTTGTTATATATATATATAGATGTTGTTGTGTGTAGTTACCAAGTGTTTGTGTAGGGGCTGTACATGTTCTGGGTGTTGTCTGGGTGTGATGGGGGGTGAGAGCAGTGTTGTATGTGTGTTGCGTGTGTTGCGTTGTTTGTGGAGCACTGTGTGTCTGTAGCATTGTGTCTGTGTGTGTTGCGTGGTTTGTGTGTGTGTGGTGTGTTTTGGGGGAGGTATGTTTTGTGCAATGTGTGTGTTGTGCGGTATGTGCGTATATTTGTGTGTGCCGCTGTGTTTGTGTGTTGGGTGTTGTGTGTGTGCAGCGTTGTCTGTGTGTGTGGGTGTCTGTGTAGGGCAGTTGTTTGTGGTTCCCAGTGTGTGTGGTGTGTTGTGCAGTGCGCGCGCGTGTGTGTGTGTGTGTATGTGTTGGGGGGAGGTGTGCACTCCCCATCGTGCTCCATCCCCCATGCAGCGCACTCCCCATCGTGCTCCATCCCCTATGCTGCGCACCCCCCATCGTGCTCCATCCGCCATGCTGCGCACTCCCAAACGTGCTCCATCCGCCATGCTGCGCACTCCCAAACGTGGTCCATCCGCCATGCTGCGCACTCCCAAACGTGGTCCATCCGCCATGCTGCGCACTCCCAAACGTGCTCCATCCGCCATGCTGCGCACTCCCAAAC